>NC_087190.1:1130000-1165000 GCF_035594125.1 Scylla paramamosain | reverse complement strand
AGACGTGTTGTATTGTTGTACTTCAATAAGTGTTGCAGAAGACTCGAGAAGGCTTTACCAGTGTTGCAGTAAGCTGTGAGGTAGTCTTGCATAAGGCTGTGGGATGCAAGGAAGTGTTGCAGAAGACTGAGCCTTGGTATGTTGATCAGGTGTTGCAGAAGGCTGTGGGATGCTAGGAAGTGTTGCAGAAGGCCGTGTTATGTTGATTAGGTGTTGCAGAATGCTGTGGGATTGTTAATCAGTGTTGCAGAAAGCTATAGGATGCTGGTAAGTGTTACATGAAGCTGTAGGATGCTGGGAAGTGTGCAGGAAGGCTATGGGATGCTACAAACTATAGCAGGAGGCTGTGGGATGTCTAGTCAGTGTTGCAAAAGGCTGTAGGATGCTGGGACATGTTGCAGAAAGCTGTAGTATATTGATCAGCTGTTGCAGAAAGCTGTGGGAGGATTAGTCAGTGTCGCAAAAGACTTGAGGATGCTAGGAAGTGTTGCAGATGGCTGTGGGATGTTCAGTAATGGAGGTGTAGGAGAGTTGAATGCTCTGATACAGCAACTAGGACATAAGGGAAGCTGCAAGAAGTCATCAGGCCTACATGTTATTGATTGTGGCTCTGTTTTTATTCAAAGATCTTGAAAAGCAAAGGAAAAGATGAGAAAAGGGAAAAAAGTAAAAAATGTACAAAGGAATAATTGTTTTATTACTATTTGCATTGTTTTTTGTATGAAATTTTGAAATTATAGAAGGAAAATATGAGGAAGGGGAGAAAGTTAAAACTGCACAAAGAAATGACAGTTTTCTTTTATATTTGTTTTGTTATTTGTTGAAGATTAAGAAAATAGACAAATTTCACATCAGTATTTCCATTTTATCTTTATTAAATGAAAACAAAAAGTATCTCTCTCTCTCTCTCTCTCTCTCTCTCTCTCTCTCTCTCTCTCTCTCTCTCTCTCTCTCTCTCTCTCTCTCTCTCTCTCTCTCTCTCTCTCTCTCTCTCTCTCCTGAAATGACTCACACTCCCATCATTCAATTTAGACATTTCGCATGATTTTAAAATGAGGGAAATCAAAGCAATCACCTTAATATACTTTTTTTTTTTTCTTATAGCAGTGGTGGTGGTGGTGGTGATGGTAGTGGTGGTGGTGTTCAGATACATACTCAGTGTTGTTAGGTTTGGTTAAGTTATATTATATTGGCTGGATTAGGTTAAGCTATATTAGATTAAATTAGGTTCTGTTATGTTTGGTTTGGTTCAGAGTTATTTGTTTGCAATATGTAAGATTTGAACGCTATATTTCAAGTATGTCTGATGCAAGAGAGGGATTTGTAAAGAAAGACGTCCAATTTTATAATTTAGTGGCTAGTCTATTGTGGAGGTGTTTGGGATGCTTAGTGAGAAGATGGAGAGGTGAATGCTTAGTAGAGGAGATGAGGAGTTTTGAATGCTGTGTTTCAAGTATGGATGTAGCATTGGGAAGAAGGAGGGAAGGATTTGTGTGATAATTTACTGCAGTGATAAACCCATGGAAGTTTCCAGGATGAAGATGAAGAGTTAGATGCTTATTAGATGATATAAGGGGATTTTAATGATATTTTTCAAGTACAGGTGTAACAATGGGACTTACAAAAGAAAGTCTTGTGCCAATCCCCAAAGAGAAGTCAAAAAGATTATCCAAAATTATGAGGAAAAGTGTATTGAGACTTGTTACAATAATGAAGATGAAGGAGAGTTGAACACTGTGTTGCAAAGAATACTACAGACTTGCTTTGTGGAGATGGGAGTGAATGAAGGAAGAGATGTAGCAATATTGTTACTGAAAGGTCAGACTGTTGCAGAAGATTGTACAGTGGTCAGTGAGAAGATGGTGGAGAGTTGAATGCTGTGTTTAAGGCAGCCAGGCAGTTTCAGAAGGTTATAAGGTTTGATTAGTGGAAGAGATAAGAGGATTTGAATGCTTAGTGGAGAAGATAAGGTGATCTGAATGCTGTATCTCAAGTATAGAAACAACATTGGGATTCAGAAAAGACTTATCTGGGTAATTTCTTGCCTGTAGTAGAGGATTATAAGGTTTATTTATTGGAGGAGATAAGGAGATATGAATGGTTGGTGGAGAAGATAAGGTGATATGAATGCTTTATTTAAATTACTGATGCAACAATAGAAAGAGAGGCTTATCTAGTATGATGTTAGTGGCCGGTCCTGTTTCAGAAGGTTATAAGGTTAGCTTAGTGTTGGAGGTGAAGGAGAACTAAATGCTGCATTGGAAGAGATGTCACGAGATCATGTGTAATGCTACATTTTTACACTATAATGAAGGGATTGATACAGAAAAGAAAGCATTGCATCATAGTTATCACTTATATAATGAACCAAGGTGTTGCAGAAGGTAAAAGAATGCTAAATGAGGAGAGAGTGGAGAGGTGAACTGTGTATTGCAGGTGGTGTCATGAGATTGATGGTGAAAGGAGTTGTGTAATAGGCATTGTCATTTTATGGCAAGTCTGTCATTGAAGTTTACAGAATACTTAATGAGGCATGAAGGAGATTTGAATGCTTCATTGAACATCAGAACTTTACTGACTACACACATTTCCAAACATTTTACTGGCTAATTATTGTAAAATCTATTCTTTTCATCTTCTTTCTTGTAAGTGCTTATAAAGATTTTATACATTGCTTTTGAGTGTTAAGAATTATTGCATATTTCAGTGAAAAGGTTAATATCTACTCTACTTCTTTCATCCTTAATTAGGAGTGAACCAGTTTATTTACCTTTTCTGGATAGCACTTCAAATAACTCACTATTTTGGCCGGCAAGATAAAGAATGAAAGCATCTTGTATACATTCTCACATCCGAGACTTGTGTTGCTTTGCTGAGAGAATGACATAATGACAATGGTGGTGAGAGTTGCATTGCATTGTTAGCATTAAGTGTTGTGTGGGTGGAGGAAACACAATGATAAAGGCAGTTGGAGGGTGTGGTGGTGGTGGTGGTGGTGGTGGTGGTGGTGGTGGTGGTGACGATAATATTTCTGTCTATTATTTTTATGTAAGAAGGCATGAAAAAAGTGAAGTACAATTGAGAAAACTCTAAACTAGTATAAGCCTGAGTGAGGAAAATAAAAAGAGAGTGTGTGTGTGTGTGTGTGTGTGTGTGTGTGTGTGTGTGTGTGTGTGTGTGTGTGTGTGTGTCAGTTTTTTTTAGCTAAGAATTAGCACTTTTCTAGAATGTCAAAATAGTTCAATTCTCATTTTTTTCATTCATTTTTCGTACTAGGGTAGAAATTCCCAATACTGAGTGGAATAAAGAGAGGAAGGCCAAAAGAGAGCTGGAATTGCAGTCTGTCTGCCCATTCATTCATCCCATCTAAGTCTGTCTCTAAGGCAATGACATCCAAATCTGGCCTAATTAATCTACCTATCATTGACTGCATGAGGGAGGATGTAAGACAGAAAGGGACAGATAAAATATAAGCATAAATAGGGCCACATGGAGAAGGCTCATCCCAAACAATGACCTTATATAGAAACAAACTGAGAAGAATTAATTTTATGTAGCTTTGGCTTAGGACAACAAAAAGGTAGAAAATAATATTTATAATAATAATAGTAATACTAGTAATAATAATAGTAATAATAAAAGGGTGTACTGAAAATGCCAGTTCTGAAAGAGTTAAGCCAAAAAAGATTATCCAAAATTATTAGAAGTATATAGTGGTGATGGTAGTGGTAATAGTGTATTGGTGTTATGATAATAGAATACAATAGATAATAAAGGCCCACTGAAGATGCCACTTCCCAAATAGTAGAGTTAAAAGGATTACCCAAAATTAACAGAAGTATCAGCATGGTGGTGACGGTGGTAGTACTGCATTAAAGTTAAAATAATGATGAATGTAATAGACTAATTGAACCTATCTTTGTTTTTGGGAGATGATTAACAGATCTTTTTTCTTTATTTTCCTGAATTTTTGTCCCTGGCCTTAAAAAAACAGAGTAACAGAACGACAACTGAATGATATAACAGCAATGATGGTGGTGGTGGTGGTGGTGGTGGTGGCGGCGGCGGCGGTGGTGATGATGTGTGGAGAAAATAATGGATAGATAGATAGGTAGATAGACAGATAGATAGAGAAGCACAATGGGATGAGAGAGAGAGAGAGAGAGAGAGAGAGAGAGAGAGAGAGAGAGAGAGAGAGAGAGAGAGAGAGAGAGAGAGAGAGAGAGAGAGAGAGAGAGCTTATTTATCTCTCTAAAATGCTCCCAAATATACCCAGTTATTAAAGCTTCCCACACACACACACACACACACACACACACACACACACACACACACACACACACACACACACACACACACACACACACACACACACACACACACACACACACACACACACACACACACACACACACACACACACAGGAGTTTATTGATGTTAATGGAACTAATATCCCCACTGCTCTCTCTCTCTCTCTCTCTCTCTCTCTCTCTCTCTCTCTCTCTCTCTCTCTCTCTCTCTCTCTCTCTCTCTCTCTCTCTCTCTCTCTCTCTCATGCTAAGCTGTAAAAGGAAACTCTCTTATCTTTATTTATATTGTTTTAGGTAGTGGTGGTGGTGGTGGTGCTGGTAGGGTTAGTGAATGGTGTCACTGTTTTTCTTTCTTTTCTTTCTCTTTTTCTTAGATTTATAAAAAAAATTCTTGATGCAATTTTATACTTATTTTCCCTGTATTTTTTTGTATATTTTTAGATGTTTTTTTTCTTTTCCTTTTTTCCTGTTAGTGTTTTTTTTTTCATTTAGATGCAAACACTACTTGTCTATCACCACCACCACCACCACCACCACCACCACCACCACCACCACCATTGCCATCATCAGTCTACAATATAATTCAATGGGTATTTCCTTTTAAATCAGCCAGTCAGCCATCCTTCCCGTGTGTGTGTGTGTGTGTGTGTGTGTGTGTGTGTGTGTGTGTGTGTGTATGTGTGTTGCAGTATGCAGGATCTGAGCAACAATCCTGGTTCTGGTTCTCATTATTTATGAAGTCTTTCTCCTTCACTTAATTTACACTTCTGGCCTCTATATAGCTCCTCTTCTTGTCTCCTGCCTCTAAATAGTTCCTCTTCTTGTCTCCTGCCTCTACATACTTCCTCTTCTTGTCTCTCTGATGTCTTTCACTCTTTGCCTAAATGACCTCCTCTTCTCATCAATTCCAGGTATTTTGGATAATCCTTTTGGCTCTTTCCTTTAGGGACTTGTGCCTTATTGGGCATTTTTTCCTTTTTTTTTTTTTTTGTAGTTCTCGGCCAAAACTGCTCTTGTGTGGAAAAATCTTTGCTTTCACTCTTTGCCACTGTCACCTTCCCTAGTTTATTTTAGATATCTTTCACTGCTTGTCTCTGTCACCTGTTCTTCTAGTCCAATGTTCCTTAACCTGGGATGCTGAAATCAGTTACATAGGATCCTGGAAAAGGCTTTATATGTGGCAGTACAGTGTCTGTGTTCCTCAAAAGGGCTAGAGAAATATTGAAGGAATATTTTTTGATAACTGTGTACTTTTAATCAATGAAGTTTAACCTCTCTTTTAGCTGTTCTTATGTATTATAGAAGGATGAGGAAGAGCATTGAATCTGTTGCTTTTGCCCATAATACATTACTGGCATCTTCAATGTTTTATCTCTGGAGAATGAACAGAACAAAAGATTAAGCAGTACTCCACTTTACATTATCCTTGTAGTTAGCATTGCAAGTGTATTCTGTGCTGCACTACCTACACCTGACTACAAGGGGTACTGAGGTCAGAAAAGGTTAAGAAACACTGGTCTGGTCTGTCTCATATGTCTTTACTTCTACACTTTGTCTATATCACCACTTCTAATCTTTTCAAATGTTTTTACTTCCATTTCTTTACTGTATCATCTTTTTTGTCTGTTTCACATATTTTCACTCCTTGCCTCTGTGTGTGTGTGTGTGTGTGTGTGTGTGTGTGTGTGTGTGTGTGTGTGTGTGTGTGTGTGTGTGTGTGTGTGTGTGTGTGTGTGTGTGTGTGTGTGTGTGTGTGTCTGTTTCACATATTTTCACTCCTTGCCTCTGTGTGTGTGTGTGTGTGTGTGTGTGTGTGTGTGTGTGTGTGTGTGTGTGTGTGTGTGTGTGTGTGTGTGTGTGTGTGTGTGTGTGTGTGTAATTCATCCACATTCCCAGGGGAAAATCTCTCTCACACACATACACATGGGAAGGTTGCATAGGGAAAGGATGCCATGTGTGTGTGTGTGTGTGTGTGTATGTGTGTGTGGTGTAAGGGATGTGGGCTGATTGGACAAGGGTGCCGGCCACCACCACCACCACTGCCTGCACACCTGGCCGGACAGATAAATCACCCCTGGCTTGTGTGCTTTCCCTGCTCTTTCTCTCCTCCTGGCCCTCAGTGTTCTCTCTCTCTCTCTCTCTCTCTCTCTCTCTCTCTCTCTCTCTCTCTCTCTCTCTCTCTCTCTCTCTCTCTCTCTCTCTCTCTCTCTCTCTCTCTCTCTCTCTCTCTCTCTCTCTCTCTCTCTCTCTCTCTCTCTCTCTCTCTCTCTCTCTCTCTCTCTCTCTCTCTCTCTCTCTCTCTCTCTCTCTCTCTCTCTCTCTCTCTCTCTCTCTCTCTGGAATACAAAGGATTAAAAAAGGTCAGCCAAATACCTTCAGCTTGTATTCTTTCCCTGCTCTTTCTCTCTTCTCTTGGTCCTTACTTCTGTGCCTCATGAGGAGTGGATAAGGAATAGAAAGAGAAAAACACAGAATTACAAAGGACAGCCAAACATCAACAAACTTTTAGGCACTTTGGTAATTATTTCTAATTAGCTACAGGGTCGAGAGACAGGACAACACAACAAAAGGCTTATTCCCATTTCCTCTTAACTCCCATCTCCCCAAAATTCCAGCAGTGTATAAATCCAGCAACCAATGTATTCCTAACACCTCACCCTTCCACAGGTCGGAAATGTCGAGATTGCATGACGCGGGTGCCCTATGCCACGCTCATCGCCACCGTCATGTGCTGCGTGGGTGTGGGCGTTTTCTGTGGCACCATGTACAGGGGCACCACACTCACCCTGCGCTTGTTTGAGGAAGTGTTCAACCTGCAGATCAAGTGGTAGGTATGGTAGGTGGGCTGGTTGGGGAGGGAAAGGCTGAGAGAAGACGTATTGGGAAGTTAGGATAAGGAAGTGGGGGAGGAACATAGTAAGTGGATTGGGAACTGCCTTTTCAGTTGGGTTATTCATCCATTCAAGTGGTTTGTGGACTGGGAAGGGTGAGGGAAGGTGTGTTGGGAAGCTAGGAGTAAGGAAGTGAGGAAGGAATGTGGAGTGGAATAGTAAGCTGAGTTTTAGTCTTAATTTCTGATGGATACTAAATATTGGGAACTTTTGTGAGTGTTTTTGTGTGTGTGCTTATGCTGAGAGGATAGAAATGGTCTGAGTCACGTCTTGAAGGGTAAACGAGAACAGGTATTAGAGGAATAGGTAGAAAATTGTTGTTACTATTATTATTATTATTATTATTATTATTATTATTATTATTATTATTATTATTATATTTACTACTACTACTACTACTACTACTACTACTACTACTACTACTACTACAAGGTATATCCATTCACTACCACTACTACTTCTCTCATCACTACTACCACCACCACCATCACTACTACTGGGGCACCACTGATTAGGAGCTTCCCTGGTCCCAAAGTGTTGCCAGACCAGCCACTGTCAGGTAATACCAATCAGCCAGCAGCACTCACACCCTGCAATGACATCCCACTGAGTCTGTAAAGCAACACCACCCGCCTCACGCGTTAAGTAAATAAATACTAAATGTCAGTCTATACATATTAAATGTGAATTAAATCAGTGAGTTAAATGATTATGATAAAAGTCTAATATATTGCGCTTCACAATTTTGGAGTTTGTGTTTGTCATAATTATGCGTTCAAGGACTTTCCAGACCAAAGTTCTTGAGTGTTAGAAAAAGTCTGATAAAGCCAGATGTGATGTAACCTTTGGTGTGTTGATCTTCAGTGTTTTGGAATCTCTCTCTGTCAGGCTGAGCACTTTACAGACTAAAATTCTTGTATGTCGAAAAAAGTCTGATAAAGCCAGAAGTTACCTAAATTCCCAAAAAGCTTAAATTTATATAGACATTTCTGATGTTATTTTTTATATTCTTTAAAATATTAAAGCTTAAATTTTTGTATAGATACCATACATAATGAAAATATACAGGGTCACTAAATAAACTCTTATCACTGTGGCATTCTTGAAACTTTCAGCATCACTATCACACTAAATACTCTTGCAATATATCTTAGTCATATCCTTTCAGCTACTAAAACTTCTATATAGATCTACATAATAAAGACATACTGGGTTATTAGATAAACTTGATCACTGTGGCATTGTTCAACTTTCCAGCACCACTTATCACACTAACCACTCTTGTCATATTCCTTGGTCTTTTTTCATTTCTTAAAACTATTAGAATTATATAAACACACAGCAAATGACACTCACTATTACAAACATATAATTTAGATATAAAATTATGGCTTTTTTTTTTTTTCCCCAAGTGAGTTAGGTACAGAAAGACAGGGTAAATGTTAAGTCTGTGGAGTTAGACACATTGTATTGGTATTTACAAGTATATAATTCAGGTGTAAGATAATGTATAGTTTTATTTTTATAAATGTGTTGGATACAAAAATAAGGACTGATACTATGTTTATGAGTGAGTGTGTTAGTTGACCTAAGACAAGGTGGTGTTTACAAGTGTGTTAAATTTAAGACCAGATAATGGCATTCACAAGTACATGATTTAGATATATGATAGCTAGTTTTTACAAGTATGTGAGTGACAACTGTATTTACAAGTGTGTGGGTTAGATCCAAGACAAGATACTGGTATTTACAAGTATATGATTTTTATTTAAGGTGATAGCTGGTCTTTTATGAGGAAGGGTAATATGTATTTACAAGTGTATGATTTGGATATAAGATAGCTGTTTTTTTTTTTTTTTTTTTTTTTTACAAGTGAGTTAGGTAGAAAAAGAATGGCTGGCATTTACAAGTGTGTGGGTTAGATGTAAGGCGAGGGAGTGGTGTGAGGTGCTGTACGTAACATGACTACCTGTTTCCGGTTGATGGGGCTGATCCACCAGGGACCAGGAGTACAGGTAACCTTGCATGCTTGACTCTGGATGACCTTTTGTGACCCCTGACCCTGCTGCACACCCTCACTAACCTGTCTCATGTGTGTGTGTGTGTGTGTGTGTGTGTGTGTGTGTGTGTGAGAGAGAGAGAGAGAGAGAGAGAGAGAGAGAGAGAGAGAGAGAGAGAGAGAGAGAGAGAGAGAGAGAGAGACTATTGAAAGCTTGTCATGGTTAAATTTCTGCCTCTTGTATTCCAGGTGTGTGTGTGTGTGTGTGTGTGTGTGTGTGTGTGTGTGTGTTTGTGTGTGTGTGTAAGAAGTGTATGAATGAATAGAAGTGATGAACATCTTTAAATACTTGTTGTGATTGTGTTGCCTAATCATGCATTCTCCCTTTGCCCTGCATCTAGAATGGCCAGTCATAAGCAGTGACATAATCACATGAGAGAAGTAAGTGAACAGCTAAATCCATTGCTGAATGAAAATTTCCAATTAGTAAAGTGTGTCAATAATAAATGGTGTGGTGCAGTTGCATGCATGTAAACCCTCAACTTTCAAAATTATCCTTGATATTGCTACTGAAATAAAAATTCCCTTGCATTGACCTTTTGCTACTGAAATAAAAATTCCCTTGCATTGACCTTGACTGGAATGCTGCTCTGGATAGCCTGAGACATAAGTTTGATGGACACCTGCTGGAAGCAGTCATTGCATCTGTGTGTGTGTGTGTGTGTGTGTGTGTGTGTGTGTGTGTGTGTGTGTGTGTGTGTGTGTGTGTGTGTGTGTGTGTTAACAGAATAATAATATTCAGGATTTGAATCAGACATGTTTCCATCACCATACATATTTTCACACAGTTGGTCTTAAAATCATTGATGTTTCCTAAAGCCATTCCAGCTGGCAGTACTTACTTGTTTGAAAAACTCTACTTTTTTTTTTTAACATTGCTTCAACATCTGTCTTTTAATGATAGTGTGTGTAATTCAATGTCTTGCTGGACTCACGACTGCCAGCAATACCTTCCTGGTGAAAGTGTAGTGCAGTACTCATATGTCACCTTTGACACACCCAACACTTCAACACTCCATCCTCATGCCCAGGAACAATACACTACTCAGCAAAAACCTTACTGCCTCAGTGGGCATGAATCTCAGCCTGACCTGAGCAGCTGAAGAAATTACCATTGAGCTGAAGGGCAGTAGTGTGTGTGTGTGTGTGTGTGTGTGTGTGTGTGTGTGCAGAGAGAGAGAGAGAGAGAGAGAGAGAGAGAGAGAGAGAGAGAGAGAGAGAGAGAGAGAGAGAGAGAGAGAAAAATGCCTGTGCTGCTTTAATGCTGACAGGCTTTAATGCTAAATTATTGCATTATATACCAGTGTTCTTGATGTGTCTTGGGAATGGAAAGTCTCAGACGTCTGATGCCTGGGGTGAGTGCTTCCTTGCTGTTATCACTTGTGAATGTCAGGAGCTGGTGAGAGACAGACCAGCCTGTCATTACACTTAAAGTGTGATTTATAAATGTGTTATATTCCTTAAGAACCATTTGTAACTGAAAAATCATGACTCAAGATCAGTGGTTGATTGTTTTTAATGCATTTTCATTTTTTCCCTATTTTAAAAATTTTGTTCATAAATGCATTTGTAATTTAGAACAAAGGCAAAATTATGTAATTCTGTTTGAGTTACACAGTAAGAGTGGAAGAAAACAGTGTTAGGTGTTGCAGTTCATCACACAAACTTTCATTGATGAGCCTGGGTGAGGGAAGTCTTTACTCACTCACACTCTCTCAGGTGTATTACATCCCTTGCTGGCTGCTGTGCAAGCTGTGTGTGCTGTGTGGCATGTGTTTCATGGAGTGTGGGCATTGCAGGGTGGAGCCAGTGCAGCTGACCTTCATGGTGGTGGGCGCTGGCATGGGTGGCCTGGGCCTCATGATCCTCTTCGTGGGCTGCCTCTCCACTGGTGATACCCGCAACCGCGTCTACCGAACCTGGCGGGGCAGAGTGGGTGGCAGGATATCCTGTGCTATTGTGAGTTGTGTGCATGGCTGTGTTTATGTGATTGTGATGTGCAGGGTGATTGTGAGTTGTTCACCTACTGTGTTCATCTGGTTTTTAGTATATAGAACTAGTGTGAGTTGTGTTCATTGCTGTGTTTACCTGATTGTTGTGTGCAGGGCCTGTGCCTTGTTACCAATTGCATACAGTACACTTAAATTTAAAGAAAATATGGTAATCTGGCATATATAGGTGGGATTTAGAGCATGAATCAGTCAAGTTAAATACAAAAAGGAAAATATACAAGTGTTGTCCAGGCTCTGTATCTGTGTTGTCCATTTCTTCAGTGTTTATTTTGGTATAGATGATACAGAATAGTTCAGGCTGTACACTCCACGTGGGTCTTGGTGATCAAATTAAAGGGAGACATTAAACACAGCAGAATCAAGTACAGAATATTACCGAGCTTCTGACTGGGAGTTTACAGTGTGTGGCAAGGCAATGTGTGTGTAATGACGTGTGAGTAACGAGTGGCTTGGCTCCCACAGTTTATGGGTATCACTTACCTGCTGACCCTAGCCTGGCTGCTCATGTTTGCTGTCCTCATCATCGTCACCATCTTCTACACACTAGCTTGGTTCCAGTGCATCAATGTTCCCAACAATGAATGCATCGACTACAACCAGTTTAGTGAGTATCCATCCAGTACATTTAGTTTATATACTTGAATACTGTGTAATAATAATGATTGCATATTGCTTGAAGAGTATTCAAACTGTCACAAAGTGTTTTTTACTCCTGCATCGCTTTGACTCAGAGGACATATTGATTTGATACACACTTTAAAGATTCCAATTGTATTTATTAGTTCTCATAATTGAATGGAAGATTCATTGGATTCAAGAAAATTTTTCAAAGCAGTATTTAATTTAGACAAAGGTTCACTGGCAATTACTGTTTTTTACTGTTTTTTATTTTTTCATTTTTTATTTAATTTTTTTAGATGAGGTTTTATGATCTCAGGTACTTCTCTTATTTACAGTTATGTAGGGGGATTCCTAAAGTGAACACCAAAAGAATACCAATGCCTTTTTTCTCAAATAACATCTCCCATATTTCTTTGTCAAAATGATGAAGGATATTTTCTGTATTACTGTACATGTGTATGATATCTCTTGAATGTTTATATGAAAAGTAGTGTGTGTTCATATTTATAGTGTCTGTGGTGAGAGAGAGGAGAGACTTCATAAAGTGAGCCTAAGCCAGCATTTTAGGACAAATAGGGCAGTGTACTCTAAAAGTGACCAAATTTGGTAAAGTAAAGTGACAAGGAGGATATGTCTTGAGCCTTTATATGAGAGAGGCTGAGAGAGTGGGATATATATATAATATATATATATATATTATATATATATATATATATATATATATATATATATATATATATATATATATATATATATATATATATATATATATATATATATATATAATGACTGTGGTTTGTAAACATACTGTGGGTCTGTGGTGAGAGAGAGAGAGAGAGAGATAGAACCTTCATACTTTAGAGAGGAAAAGTATGTACTCCTATGTAGAGAATGAATGAAGTATGTAGAGAATGAATGAAGTACCAAGAGGATGATGGACAAGCACAAAGGTGTTGGAAAGTGTTTACAAAGACAATAACTTCCCACTGCAGGCTTCTTGTTCCCCCACGGCACCACTGAGGAGGAGAAGCGTGTGTGTTCCGGGGGAAAACGAAAGCTCTTCTGCAAGGATTACGTCAACAATGCAGAGATCATGTTTATCTTGGCCACAGTGTCTGCCTTCTTGGTCATCCTTTCCCTGGTGAGTGAAATTTCCTTGTTCAAGTATATTTGCATATTAGCACAGCATAGTAGAGTAATATAATATGAAGATTGTTTTGTCTGCTTTATGTAGTAAAATATAAAGAATTGTGCAAATTTTAAAAAATCATGCTTTCTACAGTTCATCTCCCCCATAACCTCCTCTTTCAGGTCATACAAGCAATGCTGCTTTTCCTTCTCTAATCTTTGAATGATGTCATTCTTCACAAACTTTCTCTCATACTTGCTAAAAGGCTGCTTAAAAATTAAACAGTTAGTACAGTAACAGTGTGCAATATCTCACTCAGCCTCTCCAGTGTAGGGTGAGAAAGGCGAGGACTTAGTTGTGGTCTTGCAAATCTTCACCAGCTGGTCTTCATATCCTTTGCCTCCACCATCACCTCACCTGCTGCTAATACTCTATCCTCTCTACCTTTTTTTTTTTTTTTTAGATCTGCCCAACAATCTCTTCTTTCTCTTTGGATTCCAGGATATTGTTAAGCATGGCACCTTTCTGTTTCCCACCTCATGACACCCTTGCCATCTTAGTGGATTTTATGTAGATTCATCTGTAATAAATATTTTGAGTTAATCACACATGTTTTGTTCTTTTATTATAATGCAGAACTAATGAAAAATATTTTCATATGTTGAGAATAAGATAATTTGGGCTTAATACAGAACTGGGAAATCACAGACCTCTTTTGGTACATGACTTGCAGAGATTTGTACTGTGTATTGATCAGAGAGTGAGGGTTAACTTGGGTGTCAGGAGGTAGCAGGATCTTCTAAATACATGGCTGGCTTTGCTTTGCCTCTTAAAGAGGTTATGGTTGGTGTCCACTAATGTGTCCATCACCTCACAGGTGCACTACTTGATGTGCCTGGCAGCAAACTATGCCCACATCAAGGACCAGGAGAAGTTCATGGACCTTCAGGAGATCCAGTTTCTGCACGAGTCCGAGATGTCCACTTTGCCCAAAGACCGATTCTAGGACACCGCCCAAGGGATCTATTGGCGCAGCACCCAGCAAGGCCGCTACTACTGAGAATGTGACACATGGGTACTCCAACTCATGGTCACATGGCCTTAAGGCGGCAACACTGTGTCCTCACAGGAGCGAGCCATCTGGCAGCACCACCACAGTCCACTGCCCCATGATGGGGTGCATTCCACTCAGCGCTGGAGGTCTGGTCATTTTGGTGGCACTCTTGGATGAAGACAAAAATACCAGACTTCCTTAACTGTGCTGTCGAGTGGAATGAGCTGTGTCAAGATGCTGCAAGATGGCAGTGCCTTGGTGCCCTGTCCTAACACCTGCTGGGTGTGGTAGAGAGGTGGAATGGTCACACTGCCTTCTCACGCTGCGGCAGTGGTGAGGCAGGTGCGCTGCACACTGTGAGAGCCACTGAGCTGGTCCTCTGTTGGCTGGGTTGGCTGTGCTGGAGCTTGTTGGCTGCTTCTGCTGCTGCTACAAGTTGCTAAGATTATATTTTAGCATTACTTTTAAAATAAAAATAGGTTTCTTCTTGTAATTTGTAGTTTAGAGGCTGCTTTGTGTAGCTTCTCTAGCAGGCTTGTATGGTAAGGATATACTTTTGAATGAATTTGCATGTATTCCTGCAGGATCTACAGACTTGTACATTTTTGTTGTCCTGAATGAAGAGATTGGCAGTGAAGGATATAGCTGCCTCTGAACTCTGGCCTGTGGTCCTCCACTGCTACCCATTCACAAAGGATGGACAGCATTTTTACCTATATTTATTATTGATCAGTCAGGGAAAATGTTTCAGTAATTATTTTATATTTCATAGAATCACACCAGGGCATTCAGGCTGTTCCTGTCTCAATAGGAGGTTGTCTGTCATTGTTGGTATTCCTTCCCTTCCCCTAGCCATCCCAGGTTTGTTGTGTCCTTAAGAGTAATAGCCTTTCCAACTCTTCTGAATTTTAGTGCCTAAGCCAACGATGGGAGGTAGCAAGTGTGTGGCTGACATTGACGTTGTTGAGGATTGTATGAGGGACTGACATTAAGCATGCAAAAACACTTGTAGGCAAGGTCATTTACAGGGTGACTGTCTCTGTCATGGCACTGTAATGCATTAATTACAATGGATCACCAACTGACCTTTACAGACAGTTTGATTATTACCTCTGGCTGAAGAGATCAAGACAGCATAGTGGAAAGTAAATTAATTTGACTCACTTGTTGTAAAGTTGGATGGAGGAAGTTGTGGTGATGTGACTGTTGCCGACTGTGGAATGGTAATGGTGGGGTTGATTCAGTCAGTCAAGCAGTAAGCACCAACACTTGCTGACCATCTGTGGCATACATTCCCAGCAGCTCAGATTGCTGTAGGCACAGTCATCCTAACCTTCTTCAGCTGTGTCCTTGAGGTGATAAGCTGCCGTTTTTGAGTGCATGTAAATTCTTCATGTTGCTCTGTGTGGGAAACAGGTTTATGATAACAGCTGGATGGATGAGGTCAAGGATACTAATCATATATCAGTGTCTTTCCCCATGTAATTATATCAAGATGTGTATCTAACAGGCAGATATTATTGAGTTTGCCCAAAGGGTATAAAGCATGCTTTAAAAGAAGGCCCACAAGTTTTTAAGAGTGTGAGAGTGTATATGAGTGTGTGTGTGTGTGTGTTTATGTGTGTGTGTCATAAGCTGTTCACTCTAACACTACTAACACCCTTGTCACTTCACAGCTCAGGCCAGACTAAGGTCACCTGTTCTGCTCTGTTCTGCACTTCACAGTCCATACTTGTATTGTGTTACACTTTCCTTCCCTGTCATACTTGCTGCTCTGTGTTGCTCTGCTCTGCCTTTTATTGCTGCACTGCTCTGTACTTGTTGCTCTGCACTAATAACACACTAATCGTCAACCCAGCTCAGCCCAACAGAAGTGTTTAGCTTCCACGGATCCCTTGGGTGAGTCTTAACTATTAAAATAAACAAGGCACATTGGTGTCGGAGGAGAATGTGCTGTTTTGTTAGAAGGGGAACATTTTGTTGTGATGGGCTAGAGATGTTAGTTTCAAAGTGGTAACAAATTATCTGTGTCTGAGCAACCTCAGGAAACACAGACTGTGTGTGCCTTGACAATAAGCTCAGACTGTGTGTGTGTGTGTGTGTGTGTGTGTGTGTGTGTGTGTGTGTGTGTGTGTGTGTGTGTGTGTGTGTGTGTGTGTGTGTGTGTGTCACCTATGTGTATCATGGACCCACTAAATATATACTGTATGTTGCCACCACCTTTGTAATAATAAATTTTTATACCTATTGATTGTCTGAGAACATCATATCTTTTGCCAACATACTTATAAAATTTAAATAAGATATATACCTTATTCTAAAAGGACCAATTAAGTCCCACAGCATTAAATTAGTATATATATATTAGATCATAGTAACTGCTGCCTGATTTTTGCAATGCCTCTTGTTTTGAAACAAGAAATAGATCTATGGGGACAGCCATGAGGGGCAGTGGGGGGAACCAAACTCCTGGCAAGACACTCAAGGGGAGGGGGGACACACAGATTAATTGCCAAGTCCAACCATAAGTGACCAAGGCCCAAATGGATGTGTGATGGTTTTCACTATCTGCCAGTACAACTTTCAGTTTATAAGTTGAATGAAGTGCACACTTGGTGTCCAGTTGGCAGAAAAAAAGTTCAGGGCATGGTTGGCACAGAAAATAACTAATTGATTGTGTACCAGTTTGGGGGTGTCACAATGCCTGCAGTGACATGGCACCTGTCCAGTAAGTTGATCAAACTATTGGGGAAATAGAAAAAAAATAAATAAACAAAATTTGGAATAATTGAAGGAAAGGTTGGTATATACCTATCAGTATAAACACTCATATAATGGTAAGATTTTTTTTTTTTTCTTCAAATCCGAAGGGAAGGGACATCCTTCCCAGTATCAGAGAAGTCTTCAACTGGTTGATCTCACGTGCCACAACAATGCAAAAATCTAAAATGCAAAACAAATATTGATATTTGTAATTGTCAGAAAAAAAAGGAGTAAAACAAAATAACAAAACGAGAAAATTACATCTTAGGTGAAGTGAGGTAGATATCACAACTCATGAAGACCAAAGCAACTCATGTCCCAGAGTGTGGCGCCTCTCCTCCCATCAGAGAAAGGAGGAAAGTTGTACCTTCCCGCACAGCACTGAAGCGGGCACAGTTCACACAGCTAAATTATTCCACACATCTGGTAAATCTCAGCCAGGTACTGCAGTCATCGCTTGTGGGAGGGATGCATGGAGGGAGGGAAATAAAGTAAGGGTGACTTTAACTGGTTGACCAGGAGACGCCACGCACTGCAAACACGCGGGGAGGCTATCACATTCTGTCCCGGATAACAGACAGACAATGACGAGCATCACGAGTATTCTTCCTCTACCAGTGAAGAAAGGGCAGTGCTGGGGTCAAGACGACCAGAGGAGGTGGCAGTAATGCCAGGTACACTTAAGTCCCGCCACGTGCACTTAGTCTTGATGCGTCTTGCTGAAGCGTGCCAGACAAGGTAGGAGTGTGACGCGTGAATCAAACTCACGCATATGATTGACCGTAAGTTCCGAAAAATTATGATTAGGCAGAAAAAAAAGAATCTGCATGAACACTGAATGCCAAATCAAAGCCACGCCCAATTGATCGCAAGCTCCACACACTCCAATCAACTTCGTGACGCTCATCGATCGATTCTCTGTAATAGATTTCCGGCTTTTTATTTGCCCTTTGGCCCGAGGAAGTGTGTCGCGTTTTAGCGATGTGCCATTGTATATTCATGGAGCTATTTGCATACAGAACCGTCATTGTCGCTGGCTGGGGGAAACTAGATTGGAAAAAAAGTGGCCGTGCACCGCGCAAAGCTTCATAATTAATAATAAATTAAAGTTGTCATGTAAACACTTACTATTATTGTTATGAATTAACGAACCTGGAATTGATTCGCAGCTTTACAGATCAAATCAAGTTTATTATGCGGCACGTTGTTGTTGAATAATGAAGCAATTTGTCGAAAATAATAATTAGGGTAATTTAATTTTTCATTGCGTGACAAGTGATAGTTTTAATAGAAATATGGATTCACGAATAATGATAATGTGGTCACGTTAACATTACATTAACTGGATGTTCTGGGCTATGGTACTTTGATTTGGATGACGTACAAAAACAAAATGGAAATTTCTCTCTCTCTCTCTCTTTCTCTCTCTCTCTCTCTGAGTAGCTACTACATTTTACATTAGAGAGGCAAGGAGAGGCTGGGCTAGGAGGACCAGTGAAAACAAAGGATTCCCCATAAGCCACAGGCACGCGGGACGGAGAGGTAGGTAAGCATTCACCGCCTCCTTGATCTCTCGCCAGCCACGCACGTCACGTCTGCCTCCTTGGGCCCCTCACCGCCTGGACTGCTGGACCGGGCGGCGACGTGTGTGGAGAAAGGAGTGAGAGACTGAGAACCTTATTCAGAAACGTTCCGCTCTCTCACCACAACTGTCTTCAAAGGCCACAGAGATATTTAACCGTGTCCTCAAGAGTGTTTCTCCGGTTATTAAGTAGAAAGTAGAAAGAAATCTTGTTAATCTGTCACTACAACCATAAAAAAATAGTGGAAGTAGCGGTCATGTTTTAGAGTACGGTCCTGAGCAACAAAATTAGACGTTAAAAGTGCGATTTTGATGAAATGGAGAAAAAAAAAGAAAAGAAAAGATAAGATGATTATAAAGGTTAAACACGAGGAAAACGAAGATACAACGAAGGACAAAAGATAAAAAAAAAAAAACTTGAAGGTTAAACGAAGGAAAGAGAAAAGCAAACAAACAAACAAACGAAAACACAACGAAAGACAGAAGGTAAAAAGAAAAAAAAATAACAAAAGACTTGAAAATGATAGAACTTAGCAGAAAAAAAACGAAAAAAACGAAAATACAACGAAACAAAAGATGAAAAAAAAAAGAAAAACTTGGAAATGACAAGAGTTAAGAAGGAGAACAAAACAGTGCGCTAAATCCTACACCACTTATGCTTTAACGTAATGCAATATGAAACTCACCGGAATAAAAAGAAATCACACAACGGAACTTATGCAAATGTGTTAATGTGTTTTAGAAGAAGGACGTGATTTGATGAAAGTGTTTGTCAGAAATATAAAGACCGAGCGTATTGGAGAAGGATGATCCGCTGTGGCGAAATGGGAGCAGCTGATAGGAGTAGTAGTAGTAATTTGTCAGAAACGAAAAGGAAAAGAAAAACAAAATCAAGTGAGAAGGGAAGAATATATGAATAAAGAGAATTATAATAAAAAAAAAATATCAGGGAGGATGTGCGTCTATAAGAGTCAGAAAGAATGTGATTCTGTAGAGTTTACCAAAGAAGATGCGAGACAATAACTGTTTATCAAAAAGGATTCGATGCAAAAAAAAAAAAAATAAATCAGAGGATAGGATAATCATAATTATAGTTTGCCAGTTTTACCAGAAAAAAATGGTAGTCAGAAACGATGCAATTACAGAGAGTGAAAAAAAAAGCCAGAAATGATGAAATTTAATAAAATAAGGTAATTGGATATCAGGAAGGATACTAATGGAAAAAGAAAAGGTTCGTTAGACAAGATGCGATTCTATAGTATTTTGTTAAAATGGATAAGATGTTGCATATGTATATAAAAAAAAAAAAAAATAGAAAGGACGCAACACTACAAATAAGTGGAGCATAAAGACACGTGTCAGTCGGAGAGGGTGCGTTGCGATGCGATAAAATGCATCACTCACCAAAACCTGACACACACGTGGTGGTAATCAGACACATTGAGCGACGCTAATTGAAGGGAATTAACGATAGATTGCATTCACGTGGCGCTGCTGCATGCGTGTTGTAATGAAATAGACAAATCACTCACTTTGGACGGCGGGATAAATGGAACAGCCGACGCTTCTGTCTGACTAACAGTGTTCACCTAGCCAGCCAGCAAGCCAACCAGCGGAGGGGTGAGCGGCGCCACACACTCGCCCGCCGCGTTACCTGCTGGAAAAGAGGTAATTGTGTCATCGAACTCACGCCTGAAAGAAAAAAAAAAAAGAAAGATGGAAAGGTAACTTTCTTCATTGGCTAATAATAATCATGGCCTTTTTCCCTTTGATAATAATAGTAATGTCAAAATAACTGTTTCTTTCTTCTCGATAATGCATTAATAATTATAATTGTTCTAATTTTGGTTTAAGGAAAAAATGAATCAATAAAATGCATAATCGATTTCCAGCTCATTATTATAAAACAATTGAAACTTAACACCTCCATTTATTATTTTTTTCTACAGTGTAGTAAAGATTATACTATAAAAAATAAAGGAAATAAATAACTGAATCCAAATTGACAATCAAACGATGGAAATTCAGTTATCTCACTGAGCTCATGGGTCTTCTCCTTTTACAACATGATAAAGGTTGTGCTTTCAGCTGGAGGACTTTGGAGAGTAAATGGCCAGCAGCGCGGACGTGGAACCAACGCGGGCGTGTAGGGAACGTGGGCGTGGAGGGAGCACGGGCGTGGAAGCAGCACGGGCGTTGAGACAATAGAGGCAGTTTCCTCATGAAATCTCGGATGATCGCCAGCCTCAACATTTCCGTGACTCGTTCTGACACAAGGGAGACCTTCGCGCTGTAATTAGAGGCAGAGCTCCCTGCTGTCCCCAATTTGAGGAATAACATGCATCTCTTCCTCAGATTATCGAGCCGTGACGCTCAGCTGACAGGCACCCGGGGAAGTAAACATGCAGGCAGTCTCTCTCTCTCTCTCTCTCTCTCTCTCTCTCTCTCTCTCTCTCTCTCTCTCTCTCTCTCTCTCTCTCTCTATGAAATTAATATTGGACATCTGTTGAGCGCTATCACAGGCAGGAGTGGAATCAATAGAAACCCAAGGGCTGTACTCTTTAACGTAATGAAGCGGCCAGGGTGGTGAGCGGTGCTGGTGGTGGGGATGGAAGCACATTATCAGAGCAATTGCGATATTCACGGCCATCTCATTCGGGAAAGTATAAAACTCTTAATTTGGAGGTTGTGGTTTCATGCCCCCACGATGGGCGACAAGCACTCAGATCACACTCAAGTGACGATGAGACCTCAGGTCAAATAGGGTTCCCTAAACAACTGTGTTCCCACGATCCCCGCCCAGGACATGATCACCAGCCACCGGTCAGCGTCGCCACGGGGAGGGAAGCCTCAACCACCCACCACTCGCTACAGACGGAATGACACACCACTACCACCACTACACTGGTGTCCTTACAGATAATGCTGGATGGCACCTGCTGGTCTTGTTGCCTCAGTTAGGGAAGCGTCTGTACGTCTGGCACGAGAGGAGAGGCACCCGTACCCCTCTCCCCACCAGCAGATTGGGACGGCACGCGCCACTCAGCTGCTGATGGAGAGGGAGGAGTGAGGTCCCTTGCCAGGGTTGCTGGCTAACCTACAGCACAGACAAGTAGTCAGTCGCTACCTTCCGAGGCCTGCCACGCACAAAGATTTACTCATGTGCTCAACAGGGAGCCCCAACTCACTTTCACACGCCTCGCCACCTCGGAGCTGCAGTGCTTCTTGCTCCCAGCAGTACATAGTGAGCCGAGCACAGAAGATCAACCAGTGATGACACACGGCGAAGCAATTTTTAGTTTTCAACTTAGTGTGTCTGTATCACACTGCTCGCCTTGTGGTGCGCACACACACACACACACACACACACTGGCGACTGGCATTTCAGTGGGCATTTTTTTTATTAGATTTTTGTTGCCCTTGGCCAGTGTCCTTCCTACATAAAACACACACACACACACACACACACACACTACGAGTTCCACCGTGACGTAACAAATTTTAGGTGGGAGAGGGAACATTTTTTCTAGTCCGCACCACGTGACCTCATTGCTGCAGAGCCATAACTTAAATCATCCAAACATTTCAGAGTAGGTTCTCGTTGCGGTGTTCGCTGGGGGCACTTCTGGCAGCCACGGGTTCGCGCCCCACACAAATTAGTGCAGCCTAACTCGCCGCGCCGCGCACACAACACAGCGGGGCCTGTCTGGCAATATGTGACTACACGTTTAATTTTTATAAATTGCCTCATCACTGCTAACGAGGGTGTGGCGGGGCGGAGGCCGGCCCGGTAACGCTTTTTTTTAGGATAAATTACTGAACACTAATGAAGACCTATTGTACAGTACACAAAAAAAGGTTGAGAGAGAGAGAGAGAGAGAGAGAGAGAGAGAGAGAGAGAGAGAGAGAGAGAGAGAGAGAGAGAGAGAGAAACCCGATCACCCATAAAACCAACAGCCGCTCTTGAACTTAAAGTCAATTTGCATTTATCGCAGTGAGCGTGGCCCAAGATGCATGCCTCACCTGCGCCCTGCTTAAGAGACGCATGGCTCCCCGAGGCCTGTAAATCCTGCTTGGCGTCACGGCACACTCCACCCAACCGTACCAGACCAGCCCTGCCCTGACCGCTCCGCTAGACTCATTTTCTCCCTTGCGTTGGAATACTTGTTTCTCCGTGTTCATTACCGATTCTCACTGGTCTCCTAAACTCAGAACACACACACACACACACACACACACACACACACACACACACACACACACACACACACACACACACACACACACTCTCTCTCTCTCTCTCTCTCTCTCTCTCTGGCAAGACAATACTGACAAGACACCCTAAGCCAAGTGGCGAGTGAAAGTAAAGTTATCATAGACATATGATAACAACGCATAATGTGGGGTTTGTTTCTTTTTATCAAGAATGACTGATCGATTAAGTGACTGATTTATTGAGATTTGGTGCTAGAAAAATTAGACCACAAGGCACCGGACGTTAAATGTTAGGATTTCAACAACAACAACAATAATAATAATAATAATAAAATTACAACCAAAAACTGACAAACAAGGAAGCTGTATTAAACACCACCACCACCACCACCACCACCACCGACAACAATACGGTAATCTTGGAGAGAGAGAGAGAGAGAGAGAGAGAGAGAGAGAGAGAGAGAGAGAGAGAGAGAGAGAGAGAGAGAGAGAGAGAGAACGGCGCTGCGTGAACCCTTGGCCAGACACGGGACCCGATGCGTGGCAGACATGAGCTCTTAGGGTTAATCTCGATAAAGTAATGAGGTTTGCCGGGTTAATGGGCAGCTAAGGGCCGACCCGCGTGACTCTTGGGTCCCCTCATCCCTAGGGCCGTATTCTGAAACACTACGCGCTCTCATCACAACTGTGTTTCGTAGGTCACTCAAGGTACCATATTTTGAAACAGTTCTGTCCGCATCTCCACTACTTTAAAAAAAAGGCTCTAGTTGAAGTTGCGCGGGTTTTTAAGGGTGTTTTTACAGTTCTACAGACAGATGAACAAGATTTATATTTTATTCGTGTTTTCTTCCCATTCCTCACTCTTGCACCGATCTCCCTCGTCCCTCTGCTCTCTCCTTCCTTATTTCTCCTGCTCCTCCTCCTCCTCTTCTATCATGTCCCAGTCTTCGTTCATCTTTCTTGGCGACACTTCATTTCCTTTCCTTGCCTCATTTCCATTTATATTTGTGTCTTACATATGTTTTTTTTTCTATTTTTTTCTTGTTTAAATAACTTAATTTCTTTGTTTTACAACTCTCTCTCTCTCTCTCTCTCTCTGACCAAGTGTATTTATTAAGTAGTTTGTTGACATCTGGTTGTGAAAACGATGATATAATAATAATAATAATAATAATAATAAGTGACAAGTTGCTCTGGTGTGAGGAAGATGAAGTGTGACTGGGTGATGCGCACCACAAAAGAAAAGAAAAAAAAAATACAACCGCTAATGAAATAAACTAATAAATAAATTCATACTTCGTGTCGTACAGGAATCTTGGCCCTCTCTTTTCAACGTAACGCACTGCCTGGGTGAAGTTATGCCCCCCGTCTTCACCCCACCGCGGCAAGCACCAGGCAGACAGCCCAGCAGGTGTATGGCATCGCTCAAAACACTTCCACGCCTCTCCGCTTCTGCGTGACTCCAGCCAGCGGAGACTTGAGGTGTAATACAAACTGGGATTTAGGGACTGCAAGAACGATTTCCCAACGCACTTTAATATAAAAAAAAAAACAACCAGGGGAGGATATGATCTTTAACAGGGACATTTGAAACTAAACATCAAACTCTCTAAATCTGAATAGCGAAGGAAAGAATGAATGAAGCTTAGGTGAAAATAAATAATTAGTTTTGCCTCTTCCTTCTCTGTCTCTTGAAAGGTAAGTGTAGAAAGATCTTTGGTTGATTAGTGAAATAATAACAACGGCAACGATAACTACAACGGTAACAACGACGACAACAACAACGACAAAGACAACAACAGCAACGACAAAGGCGGCAACAACAACAACAACAATAATAATAATAGCAATAATAGTAACAACAACAACAACTTCAAAGCAGTTATTTGGAAGTATTTTGGAGGACTTTTCTCCGGAATAGTTGGTCGTCAAGATTTTAGCAATAATATGTAGGCGCTAATAAAGAGGTACTTGAAATGAGAGCTGTCCCAAGTATTTTACTACCATCGTTTATTTTTATTCTTTTATTTTCATTTTTATTTTACTATAACACACTGCGTCGGCAACACTTAGCTTTGCGAGTCACTGGATGCATTTCCCTCGTCACATTTTTTTAATGGAATAAAAACAAACGCCACTTGCCATTCATAGAAGCCTGTGCGAAGATTACCATATTTATAGACAGGAGGGAGAGCCGCTATGTGAAATATTACTCGAGATTTAAGGAAAAAATTTAGTCGCCCTCCCCTACACTGCAGTTGCTTCATAAAGAGATGCTTCGGGATTTCAGACCTGTTTGTTGTTGTTTTGTTTTGTCCTGTTATTTCAACTTTTATCATGAATAATGACCGTGGAAAAAGGCATTACTTATATTGAGGCGGGTGAATGCAAAGAGGCTTCAAGATACCCTATAACAGTAAGGTAAGTGATGTTGGGCATATTTAATTAAGACGAATGAAGACTGGAAAGTGTTTTCTGGATTACTTGAAGGTAGATCTCACAACAACCTATGCCTTGATGCTTTACCTTCACGGCGCGCCTCCCTCTCCGACTCCAAACTTTCTTATCCCGTCGACCCCTTCAACTAATTTCACTGTTCGGATTTCATCTTTATATTGAAGAGGGAATGCCAAAGATAAAATTAATTTGTATGATATAACAAACAAATAGACGCCAAAACAAAATATACTTGTTTCATATTGAAATTAAATCAGATTAGATTTATATTTCCCTTGTGATGAATTTTCCTCTGGTGATGAAAGTGAAGGGAGGAGGAGAAGAGATTTCCCCTATGTTTGGAAATGCTGCTTTAATGTGTACCAGCAACTAATCACAAATAAACTTAAGAATAACAAGTCTGCTGCTGCTCGTTCCTTCTCTGTGTTCCTTTCAGCTGGTGCAGGAAAACGCAAGGCATAGTGGTACAGAAGTCCCGCATCACTAAGAAAGTCATTCCTCAAGGAGCATTGTCGTACAAGAAAATCCTCCACTGACTACTAGCGAAGCGGAGTTATTGGAGTTTGCATTTGAGCGAGTCAGCCCAACCGTTACGCTGTCCACATCAAAAACTCCTCAGCCTCTGTCTGGAAGGAAAGGTTTATCTCATATACAGAACAATCACGTCCTTCAGGTTCACTTGGTGGATAATGTACATGCGTATTTTGATGCATTGGCCGATCTCTATTTGCGAGTTATTTCATTTTAGCAAGAGGCGCCTCACCATTCCCTCGTTCCCTGGCTGCCTGTTGTGTATTCATGGAATCATTTACATAAAGAACCGCAATTGTCGGTGACCGGTACAAGTTAGATTGAAAAAGCACCTCTTTCATTACACTCGGTCTTAGGAGGTAAGTAAATTTGGGTTGCAACACACACACACATATCTAACAGCAAGTAGGTACGGGAGGTCAGCCGAGGGGTTGTAATCTCGCTGATCGCCACTATCCAGAGCAGCCTCCCAGGTCTTAACGGGGGCTGAAATTCAAATCGCCCGGGGGAGTGGCTGCTGGCTGTCCGCAATTTAAACCGCCCGCTCCCTCGATAAAATATGGGGTGTCCAAAATACCTCCTTTAACCCGTAAAAGACCCCAAACATCCTTCTTTTAACCCATAAAAGGCCAAAACATTAAAGGAAATGTAGATTATGTATTAAAAAGAGAAGAATAAACAGTCATTCCTGTCATAAATCAAAGACGTAGTTGCCCTAATCACTCTTCACTTGCCTCAAGATTTACAAAGACAAATGATCTCACTGGGCCACGTTGTTATATCACTAGAGTTGATTGAGAATACTAAAAAATCACTCGAGGCTTGGATCACCCACTGAAAATAATTATCTTGTAGTTACTAAATGACTGATTTATTGTGTGAGGCATAAATGTAGTAGGTATTTGTTGTATATTCAGTTAAACACTTTAATGGAACTCACTTGGAATCAGTGGACATCATACCTCGTAGCACCACCCTACAGGTCACGCCACCCTACCTTCTGACCTGGGAAATTATCAGGGTACTCATCATGGGTAGCGAGCATCGGCTGTACTTTATCCAATGGTGGTGCCACTCCGGGATACGGTTCAGTGTGTACTGCCTGTCTCCTGGAGGTCCATGATGCACCAGTATTCTTTTGGTGTGTACGGCAAGATTTCCCGATGCCTGGTGACTGTGTTGTGGGCCGGCCAGTCTTGCCTCTTCGCTCAGCCGTCTGTGCGACTCGAAGCCCCGAATGCGTGAGATGGAGACATTTCATTGACTCACAGCCAGTCCTTTGTAAAATAATTTAAATAAATAATCCTAAATTCTCTATCTTAACAACCATGTAGTAATGTGATCATCGTCATTTATCCTCAATTACGTACGTATTGATGTACTACGTGTTCTATTTACAGTGATGTTGATTCGAGAAGAGTCGAGTCCCTAACTATCAGTCTCGCTACTCTAAGCCTCGCTCAAGTAAGTTCGTATAAACTACTTTTTACATTAAGTTATCATTGTTTCTGTTATATCAAGTATTTCCCACAGTCACGACGAACAGCCTGAGCCTGAGTAACCGGCTTTGGGTGTATCAGGGGCTCGTTTCTAAAATAAAGAACAATCAATAAGAGATCAAGAAGGAATAAAGAAGACTAGAACAGCAGACCAAACACCAAACAATGATTGGCGCTGCCGCTGCTCAGACTGAAGTGCTTTTATCATCTGCATCACCCTCTCGTCCCCAAAGTGCAACTCAAACAAGAAACACAGGGATAAGAGACTTTGCCTTTACTGGACTGGTGCGAGTCAATTCCCTTGCGTGCCCCTTCCCAGACACCTGCCCGTCCAACACGACAACCACGCAGCTAGAAAAAGAAGAGGTCGTGAGCTGATTCGTATAGACTTCGCGCCAGACTCCCATGTCACTGCCAACCCATCTCCTGCAGACAACGCCTTCCTTACCACATACATCAAGACGTCCACAGTCACCAGAGGTGTTGCATACAATGAGACTGCAGACGCGGCTGCCAAGAAGGCACTTCATTCTACCGTTACAGCACTCTTACAGCATCTCCATTACAAGGACTCCACTTCGCCGAGCCCTCCAAGCTTTATTTCGTCGTGAACTGGTGAGCGAGGCAGCCCTCGCCTCACCATCAGCTCACTGGTGTGCCACAGCTACTCCCCACTACAGTAACCATTCATCTCCTGGAGACGTCCCCAACTCCTAGTCTGAGCATGCACAGACTTCTCCTGTGATACAAGTGCTGCTAAAAACGAAGCCTTAATGACAGAGTATGAACATTGCTCCGAGAAACAAGACGCTCTACTCCTTCACCATCTCCAGTGCTCAGGCACTTCCAGACTTAACGCAACAAAGCTTGATTCGACGTCCCGCAGTTTCTCCTCTCACTACTCGATCTCACTCTCTTGAGGCCCGTCAAAGCCTCGCATCCACCTCGCTAATTTCCCCGTCCCTCCCAAACCCACACCGGCAACCTGCGTCCCGGACAGCTGTCTGGCTCCTGCCGCGTCTCAAAGAACATCCTGGCCTGACTCGCCGGGCCTTCGGGGCATGCAGCCACTCCACCACAAGGAGGCTGTACACCGGATGATGGGCAGGGCTCGGGTCTAATCCGTCCAAATCCATCCCCTTCCGCTTCCCCCCTACCCACCCACGAGCCTTCAGCGTCAAGCACCTCATGCATGGTTGGGCCGCCGCCTTCACGAGGGACTGGAGCGATGACGGCCGCTTCCTGACTCCCTGTCACCAGAGCCAGTCTCCCTTCACTCACCCGAGAAATTGGAGCAGGTCTGATCATCCATGGCGGATCAGCTGAACGAAAAATAATATCATTTAATCCTGGGCCTCTACTGACAAAATAGTCCCCAAGCCTCTACTGACAAAACATGGTTTATCCTTCCGACTAAACTGCTACAGCACGAGCAGCCACGATTGTGTACTACAACACCCAGAACAGAGGACAGCACTTGATAGGATGATGGCAACCCAGAGTGGGCTGCAGAACACCACACAGACGCCTTAATGACGCGAAAGTGTGCAGCACAGGGGGAAGAGAGTCACTGCCTTCACCACAATATTGCGATGATGAGGAGGCGATAAATGGCTAAAATGCGAGGATCTGTCGGAATCCTGTGAGCAATGTGTGATGGTGGTGGTAGTGAAGGTGTCAGGCAGAGATGTGAGAATTTATGAGAATACTGTGAGGGAAGGTGAGGATACAGAGAAGGAGGCGTTGCGTGAGGTATGATGACTTATGAGAACAGAGAGAGGAAATGTGAGGATGATGAGGAGGAAAAAGTCGGGATGAGCTGCGTAAATTGTCCGGAATACATTTAATATGGAGAGGAGAGGAGCCGAAGCAGGATTAAGCAAAGATGGCTTATAGAACGACGAGTAAGGATGAAGAGAACGAACCAGGAGAAGCTACGAGGATTTACTTGAACAATGAGGGCGGAAAGGAAATTTTCGGCGGAGTAAAGCAGAACAGGGAGGGAGTGTGAGGGAGTGGAGAGCCGCCCAGGGGTGAGGCGTGGGGATGAGGTGCGGCAGGGACAGGTGAGGCAATAAGGGGGATGTTGTGGAAGACTCGTGCTGCTCTGTATTGATTCACCTGACCCAGAGACCCCCCTGTGTGTGTGTGTGTGTGTGTGTGTGTGTGTGTGTGTGTGTGGCAGTGTGTGTGGCAGTGTGTATATAGGTGACGGGACTACTCAGGAAACAGGAATATTTAGTTTTGTTAGTGTACTTTTGTTTATTTGTTTTGTTTTGAGTGTTTGCTTCGTGTATAATTATTATTATTATTATTATTATTATTATTATTATTATTATTATTATTATTATTATTATTATTATCTTTATTATTATTTGTGTGTGTGTGTGTGTGTGTGTGTGTGTGTGTGTGTGTGTGTGTGTGTGTGTGTGTCTAATTTTATACTTGGTTTTGTTTTATGCACTTTTTATTTTGTTTTGTTTCATGTATTTTTATTATTATTATTATTATTATTATTATTATTATTATTATTATTATTATTATTATTATTATCTTCTTTTATCTATTTTCATTAACTATCCGTATATTTTCATACTCAACGGAAGCAAGTGCAGTACTTTCTGGGTCGCGTATCATAGCATCGTCCATCAATTTAATCGACCTTTGAATTCCATGGAGGTCACTTCGTGCTGGACTGCCAAGAGACGTGGCGCGCCCTTCAATATGCTGCGAGGACTCCCGTGACTGGCTCAGCGTACAGCCGGCGCCTCACTGCAGCAGCGACATCATCTATCAAGGTGACGACGATAATTACCTAATTTGTTCCCGGCGCCGCACCAGTACACATCATGCAGCGCCGGCCATGCATGCTGAAAAAAATGTTAGCATCGTTACGGGAAAAGAAATGGGACTCGGTGACTGATTTATAACTCAGTCACGGTCACTCTGTCATGCGGCGCCGCTCGTCAAAAATGTGAAACTGCAGACATCACTAACATGGAACAAGAAGGGAACAGGCAGCTAAAAAATAAGGGGGATAAAAAAAAGAACAAAACAATACAAAACAAAACATAAATGTAGTACAACGAGGGTTCAGTCTGCCCACCACAGTCTGGTTGTCTGTCTGTCTGTCTGTCTGTCTGTCTGTCTGTCTGTCTGTCTGGCCTTTTCACACAATTAAAGCCGAATGAGGGGATAAAACTAACTCCTCCGCCACTAAATGGCTGACAGCCCCCTAATGAAAACAAAACTTTGCAAAATTCCGTCGGTATCTAGAATTATCAAAACTACAAACTTTATTGACTAATCTGTTTCATGGTTTGAAGGTCAGTCAGTGGATAATACTGAAATAACAAACGTCTTCACCCGAAAGCTGGGTTAGATTAGTTTAGCTTATGTTTAGATTAGATAATTCCGTTGATTAATCTCATTGTTGATCCCTTTACTGTATAGATCGTGATTTGAAAAGACATCATATTTTACCCACTGCAGGTTAAATTTCTATGATACTCGAAATCAGAAACAGGAAGCAGTCAGGACCCGCTACAATTCAAATCGCTTTACCCTCTGACCAATGAACTGAAACTGCCAAGTATTGAGTGTTAGAAAGTCACGTTAATTATCAATATCTAACAGAGTAGGAGTGCAGATGGAGCGAGAGTCTAATTGTACAAACAAAACACGACGATTAAGTCAAGTGGAATGAGGCTTAGGAAATATACTTAATGGTGACACAAATGGCTTGGCGGGAAGGGGAGACGAGAGGGGCCAAGCGAGAACCGACGACGATATTGGAACCTTAATGATCGGTGGCCGCTGCAGGAGGGCGAGAGGGAAGGGCGGGAAATATTAAGCAGGAAGGACACAAGGAGAAAAGGGAGTGGGGTGGGAAGTAGGTAAGACAGATGGATGAGTGGGAAAGGGTAAGCAACGTTCAGGAAGTTAGAAGGACTGCAAATAATCAGCAAAAAGGATTGAAGTATGAATGAAAAGGGAAGGATATAATTAAGATAAGAACGTTCACAAGGAAAAAGGGAGAAGAGGAGGAAGACAGGGATAAGTGGAAAAAGGCTAAGGGATATTCAGGAAGTTGTAAGAAGGGAAGGATAAAGGAAGAGAAGACATAAAATAAACATGAGGGACGGAAGTATGAATGGAAAGATAGGAAATAATCAGAAAAGCACGTAGGGCAGAAGAAAGGGAAAGAGGGAAGTAATTATCTGAAAGTAGAAAGGATGAAGGGAAAAAAAGGAGTAGGTAATACACAGGAGAGGAAGAAGGACGAAAGAATAAAGGAAAAGAGAGAAAGAACATGCTTGAGGATATAACAGCACCTTTGAATGCCCAAGAGTCGCCTTGGCGAGTTCTGGGGAAAATCGTCCATCCTTTACCAACCGTCCCATCAGAGCTTCAAGAACACTACAGACGCCGCACCTCCAAGGCCCTCAAACTATGAATCACGTCAAATTAAGGTTTTTTTTCAATGACACCTGCCAAAGTCACACGACATCCAAGTACTTCTCGATACATTACGAATCAAAGACAAGGCTGATGAGACCATATGAAACTACCACTTGAAAAACAGAAAAAATACCCAGATTCCAAAGAGATTCGAACTGATATTTAATCTCTTAACAGCTGAAGTAACTATGGCATTTCTAAACAAGTCTCTCGCCGCTTATATTTGAAGGTCCTCACGTCACGTACAATCTGGAAGCCCACGCCACGTATGTCCCCCTAATTGACACAGGACGGTTAGTAAATGTTAGCAAAAGCAGTCTTAACCAACGGCCCTTCGTGTGAGCAGAGTCAGGAATTTCACAGGTCAGATATCATGCGCCACGCGGGCCGGGCTGACGTGAGAGCCAATACGTAGAGCGCTGAGGTGTGTGCAGCTGTGGGTTTACCTCTGTGGGGTTTGGAAGGGCTGAAAAAATTGTGCTTATTTATGCTTTTTGTCTTTCGTTTTAAGATTTTTACTTTTCGTATCCTTCATTGTGTCCAAGTGTCTGTTTGTCTCTATTTCTTCTTTACTGATACGATGTTTGCTTCATTCATTCATTCATTCATTCATTCATTCTTTCGTTCGTTCATCCGTCCATCTTCTCTACTTGTCTATCAGTATTTCTATTCTCTTTCTCTCTCTCTCTCTCCACACACACACACACACACACACACACACACACACCTTCCAGCAAGTAACGGGCGCAGGAAAGGAAAAACCACAAAGCAAATAGCCTCATAAAGTGGCCGCTGCAGAGTTGCTTGTAAAGTGTGCACTAGTTTATTGTGATACAGGTGAGCAAACTTTTAATGGTGTTGCCAAGTTAAGGTGGAAACACTTAGCGGTGGTTCATAAACACCAATGAGGCGCCGCCCTTCAGTCCGCCCTTCCTCCACCCTCCTTCCCCTCCAGACACGCCACACCCTCCTTCCTCCTTTCTTCCCAGACCTGCCACTTCCTTCTTCCTTCCTTCCATACCCACTTCTCCTTTCCTTCCAGACCTGCCACTCTCTTCTTCCTTTCTTTCGTCCATACCCTCAGCATTTTCTCTCCTTTCCCTCCTTCGTTCCTTGTTTCTTTCTAGACACGCCACACCCTGCTTCCCGTTTTCTTTCTTCCTTCCTTCAAGACACATCACGTTCTCTTTAGTTCCTTCCTTCCAGATCCTTCACATTCTCCTTCCTAGTAGATCTCTGGTCGAAATCTTTTCCAATGTCAGTTTAGCCTAATGAGTGAAGCCTATCTATCTATCTTATGCATTCCTTTCCTCCAGACACAGCTCTCATGTCTCCCGCTTCCACCTCTCCACCTAAGCCTTTTTTATCTTTCCCCGCCAGATGCCAGTCCGTAATCGCCCCCACGTGCCGGCGCCTTGGAGTGTTGTGATCGATGCCTCATTGTAGCGAGGCTCAATTGGTCCCCTGTAGCGCCTCGTCCTTATGGCCCGACACTACCTCGCTGACGCTTTTATGACCACTATTTCTCAGCCTCCCTTCATAAACGATGTGTATGTGTATGTGTGTGTGTGTGTGTGTGTGTGTGTGTGTGTGGTGAATAGGAGTCAGCAGCAATCTTCTCCGGTGGCTACGTTTTTGCAATAGTGCGTCAGGTTACCGTGTTAAGGAAGGAAAGAAAGATTAGGCAAATTTAAAGGGATCTTAAGACAAATTTAAAGGAATATTTGACAAATTTAGAATGTTATGGTTTCTTGCAGCTTCCTTTATTTCTTATGTGTTTATGTTCTATATTCTGGGCAAGAGGCCTGCGGCGGGTTATAACTCACGGCATAGGCCCGTATTAAGAAACGCTTTGCTCTCTCATCGCGACAATTTTCAAAGGCCACTGAGATGATCAGCCGGTTCTCAGGACTGTTTCTCCCGTTAATAGTGTAGAAGTCTTGTTAATATGTCACTACAATCGTACAAATACCCTTAATTGAAAACCTCTCACTTTAACTAGGGCCTTTTGAAAGTAGCTGAGGTGCGGGCAGAAATATTTCAGAACATGGTCGACACTAAGGCACAGGCATCGTTTACACCAACACCTGAGGGCAGTGACGTGTGTAGCGCTGAGACATGTCGGCCAGGAACACAACACTCGCCCTGCCGATGTCCCCTGCAGACGTACAACGGCTGCACTTCAATATCTCACATGCAGGACAACATACAACTCATGAAATATATTCAAGTGCATATCTCCATCATCAGCTTACAAATTATGCATCCAACATCTGTGCATGATTGCCCGGTGTCTTGCTAGAGAGAGAGAGAGAGAGAGAGAGAGAGAGAGAGAGAGAGAGAGAGAGAGAGAGAGAGAGAGAGAGAGAGAGAGCACTACGGTAATGTTTTTTGTGTGTGTATAATACTGCGCTGTGTGTGAGGAAGTGGTGGTCTCTCGTCACCTTAGCTAAGATACAGAATCACACTTCTTTTAACTCGAAGAAACTACGACCAATTATTCATCCTTAGTTCTTATACTCAGAAACCAATCAATTACTATTTATCGTGAATAAAGGGTGCTGCGCCATTACTTATCTAAGATGATTGAAATAGAGCGGGAGAAATTGGAGAGTGAAAAGAGAGCGAGACAGACTGTCTCAAGAAGACATCCAAAAAGCGAAGGATAAGTAGAGTGAAGAGGAGGGCGAGAGGTGGAGATAGAAGGAGGGTTCAAGTGGAGGAGCTGGCTGTAGTGTAAAGGCACGCGTGAGACACATCCATTCAATGAGAAGGCAGAGGTCAAGTGGCGCCTGCCTGGGATGTACAGGCAAGAATCTGTTCCTATAAGACGGCGGACACGTGTATACTCGTGGCCAATAGTGGAGTCAAATAACAATGTATTCACTTCCATTGCGTTTAACTTTTTTCCTTAAACAACCACTAGATTCAGGGAAACGCCTATGAAAACCATAACAACTTCCAATACCACCTGTTAAACTATCAGTAACATCGGGAAATCACTCTTGAAAACCTTCGGACTTCGAATAAATCTCGTGAAACTATCAAGAGAATCATGAAAGCCACCCTGAAAAACTTAGTAACTTCCACTACAGATTGTTAAACTATTACTATGATCATAAAAAAACACCCTTGAAAGCCCCAAGTTGAGCTATTACTAGAATATGGAAAACACCCTTGATAATCTTAGTAATTTCTGTGAGATCCTACTAAACTATTGCTAGAATCAAGAGAACACCCTCGTAAACTTTAGTAACTCCTACTAAAACCTGCTAAACAATCACTAAGAGTATGAAAACACCCTTTAAATACTCTAAATTGCAAAAGACTGCTGAACAATCACTAGAATCATGAAAACACCCTTGAAAAACCTCCAGTAACTTACACCTGTGAAAAAGTACTCCAGACAAGGCGG
>NC_087190.1:1037500-1125000 GCF_035594125.1 Scylla paramamosain | reverse complement strand
GAGAGAGAGAGAGAGAGAGAGAGAGAGAGAGAGAGAGAGAGAGAGAGAGAGAGAGAGAGAGAGAGAGAGAACCGAAAAAAAAAAGACTAAACAAACAGACGCCACCACAGACCAACAGAGAGACAACAGACTAACAAGGAATCAAAAACAAGACGACACAAGGCAAGACAAGACAAGACAGCTGCGGCAATGTTCTTACAAAAATATTCATACAAAAATTCTCCCTCTACTTGAGCGGAGCCGTAACCTGCGTTCTCTAGGGAAAGACAGAAGCGAGATTATACATGCAAATGATAATAATTACGGAAAAAAACACGACCTGCACGACCACCAAAACCATTTCCGTGGAACACCTAAATTTTCTCTCTCTCTCTCTCTCTCTCTCTCTCTCTCTCTCTCTCTCTCTCTCTCTCTCTCTCTCTCTCCAGCTCCGGTATACGTAAGTTGAGAGGTTGGAGTTAAAAGGAAGGAATCTGGAGTTGAAAGGATGAGGTTGGGGTTAAGAGGGTAGAGGCTGGAGGAAGAGGGAGACTGAGTTAAGAGGAGATTGAAGTTAACAGGCTGGAATTCAGACGGAGGAGGTTGGAGTTTAGAGAAAGGAGGCTGGAATTAAGAGAGAAAAGGAGAAGGCTTAAATCTAAACTAGGGAGGTTGGAGTTAAGAAGCAGTTTGATGTTAAAGAGGAGGAAGAGGCAGGTTGGGGTTAAGAGGATGATAGGTACGAGATAAGCCCGGTTCAAGCTATTTTTTTCCTTCCTCTCTCTCTCTCTCTCTCTCTCTCTCTCTCTCTCTCTCTCTCATTCCTCATACGGCAAAACCATACCATCTAGAAATCAATAAACTTTTCTTTTTCTCAAATATCAAATGTCACTTTACAGTTTGCCCTTCACCTTTTATTCTCCTATATTTCCTTCTAATCTTCTAATCTCCTCCCCTTCCCCCAAACCCCACTCCAAGTCAGTCCACACCACACTACAATACCCTACTAAACATATTAAAGGTTAAGTCATGGTTAAGTCATAGTTAAGTCATGTGGTTCGAAATTCAATCATCAGAGTTAAACGGTAGTTAGATAAAATGGCAGAGAAATGACTAGTTACATACTGTTAGTGGATTGCGGAAACGTGACGGCTGGCAGGCAGGGAGTAGAGATGCGGTAGGGGGAGGCCAGAGACGGGGAGTAGACAACAGCCACCACCACCACCACTACCTCACACATATGAACAAATCATTACCCAATGTACTCCATTATATATACGCATTAATGTGCAAAGATAGCTAACATGATGCAAGGAAGTAGGGAATGGGGGGGTGAGAGTAGGGGTATGATGGAGAAAAAGGAGGGTATGGAGAAAGAAGAGGAAAAGGAGGAAAGGGAAGTGCTAGTAGATGTAATTATCATGTCTAAATCTCCATCCTGCTTCTAAAAACAAATAAATATATAAGAATAATGAACATACATACATAGATACACATTCATACGTACAAAAAAAATGCTAAGGAAGTTCATAAAGAGAGCTTAAAGGGACGACTTAAAGGTAATTTAAAGGAACTAAGTCTCAAATCGCTCACTCACCGCAATGTCGCCGCCGCGGTGCCGCTCACCCACGACACAACGTCCACTCATGCCTGCCGTGGACGCAGCCACCCCTATTCCTGTCCGTGAGATGACTGAGGTGAGACTCGTGCTGGGTTGCCTGTCAGTCACCTATTGTCTTTTAAAACTCAACTATATGGTAAATGTTATATGCCAAAAAACTAAGTTCTGATATGCTTCTATTAATCAGTGATAACTAAGTAGTATTTATTCGGTATTATGAAATAACTTTGTGGTATTTAAGCGAGAAAAGTTATTATAATGAAACTGAGGATATTATAGGAAATCTGCGGATGTCAGGAACGTCATGACGTCACAGCACCAGAATCGTACCAAGGACTAATATTGTCGTACCTTATTTTTCCATTGACCTCTTACTTTCCTCCAGATTGTAGAATTTTACTGGCAAAGGAAATCAGTGTAACAATATGACGAAGAGCGAGAGAATGACTACAGTAAGTCGGGTTCAGATGAGTTTTATTATTATCCTGCATTTTTCCATTTAGTGTTCTGCTTTGTGTGTTCGCAAGAATAAAATAAAGAGAAAGGGATTCCCAGCCTCCTCGCTACGTCCTTTTTGGTCGTCTCTTTCGACATGCAGGGAACGCAGTGGCAGTATTCTTAGTCCCTGCCATAGGAGTGTGGTGCTTTGTCTGGACCACCGCCTGTAGGACTACCGACCTGGTATATCGATAGATAGATAGATAGACATAGATTTTTCTTGTCCTTGTATTAAGACTGTCTCTCTCCCTTTCTTTCTCCCGCCAAGCACAAATGACGCTGCCCCAAACAGCCAGTCAAGCAGCGCCCCGCGATAGTGTTCCCATCAAATACGTCTCCCTCAACGGCATCACCTCCGCCGAGAAATAATTATGTGTGGAGGCCGCGCCGCGCCGCCAACCTCTCCCTCTCTCCCTCCCTTCCTCCCTCGCGCCACATTGCATTATACTCTCAAAGGAAATCTGAAATGGAATTGGATTTGGTGAATATACTTTTTTCCCTGCTTTTCCTTGCCTCTTCCTCTTTCTGCGTGTGTGTGGCGGAGCTCAGCAAGAGAGACGTAACATTAAAACCCCCCAGATGTGTTGCTTCGGTGTTGAAGGGAATGACTCGTGTGTCAGTGTTGTAATTAAGAAACAAGAAGCGTGATGGCTCGAGTGGTGCCGCGTCCAAAGGTTTGCATTCCTTGACACTTTGTTCTCTATTCATAAGGATTGTTTTTAGAGGCCACGTAGATGATTAGTCGGGTTTTCGTGGGTGTTTTTGATAATGATGATGTAAAATGCTTGTTTGCTTGTTAAATTCTAGGGCCGAGAGCTACAGGAGCCGCTTTTGTGAGTAACCGATCACCAGACTGGACATTTACGTTTCTGTTAGTGATATAAATGTCAATGTCATCGGTACATAATTATCTATCACTAGAACCATGCAAATACTTGAAGAAAAGAAAGATTTCCACTACCGTCTGTCAACAGTTGTAGAAATAGGACAAGAAGTGTGAGAGGACGGTCCTAGAATGAAAGCTCTCCCAGGTTCGAATCTCAGGTACGTGTAAATTGATGTGGCTCAGGTGTTGGCTCGTCTGTCTTTGATGCAGGAAATTTTGAGACAGGCGTTCGGTGGCTCCCTCTTGTGGCTGTGTGTGTGTGTGTGTGTGTGTGTTGACCTCTACAAGTAGGATGTTTTAGTATCACTCTGGGAAAAATAAAACGTTGCATTGTTTCCGTTTGTAATTTTGTATATTGAATTCTATTGTATTTTGTACCGCGTGGAATTGGCTTTTTCTACAATTAGACCTTTCTCTCTCTCTCTCTCTCTCTCTCTCTCTCTCTCTCTCTCTCTCTCTCTCTCTCTCTCTCTCTCTCTCTCTCTCTCTCTCTCTCTCTGTCTGTCTGTGTGTGTGTATGTGTGTATGTGTGTAAAATAATTCACGACATTCTTAGGTTGTATTTATGATTATGAAAAGAAGAACTATCATTAATTATTTCTAGTTAGTGTATGAAGTTTTGTGAACTACATATTTGATAATTACATATACACATTGTTGATGTAAGTATGTATATTCATTGTGAAGCTATATTCAAATGGTCATCTAACGTATTATGTAACTCCTAGCTTTGGTCAATGAAATATCTAACTAATAATAATAAATAAATAGGCAAATAAATAAATAAGATAGAAATAAAGAAAGAAAATGATATACAAAGAGTGAAATACGGTGTGTGTGTGTGTGTGTGTGTGTGTGTGTGTGTGTGTGTATGTGTGTGCATGTTCGCTTATCGTACACAAGGCAACATTCCAACATTCCTGGAAGCAGCGCGGCGTCTGAATACCGCTATGTGTCTTCAGTATCAGACGCAGCTTAGCAGGCCGCGAGTGTGCCGCGTCCGGGAGATAATGGGAAAAGTGACACACACATCTTTATATATTTAGAGCTACAGAGCCGCGCTGCGATGTACGAGTGTGCATGGTGAGGCGGTGCTTGTGTTGTGCTTGTTGTGTTGTGCTGAGGCAAGTGTTGGTACGAGAGAGAGAGAGAGAGAGAGAGAGAGAGAGAGAGAGAGAGAGAGAGAGAGAGAGAATGAAAATGAAGAGGCGAAGTTAGTTACGGAGTGTCTTGATATTTTCGATTTTCATTAATTTACTTTCGATCTCCACTTTCAACTGTCCATTTATTTCTGTTGGTGTTATCTGTGGTATGAAACTGACACCCTCAGTGCATAAAAGAACAAGTTATGGGACTCGCTACACGTAATAAAGCAAACTTGTACTATAGTAGGACAAAGTCAGGCACCATACGTAGTAGTAGTAGTAGTAGTAGTAGTAGTAGTAGCAGCAGCAGCAGCAGGTTTCAAGACACTTATCCTCTAATTCTGGATGATCCTTTTTGACCTTTATTTAGGGACCGGCACCTCAATAGGCCTTTTTTTTTTTTTTCGTCCTAGGCCAGTTCCCCTCGTATATAAAAAATTGTAGTAGTAACAGCATTAATAGTAGCCGAAGTAGTAGTAATAGTAGTAATAATGGAATACAAATATCACAAACCAGCAAACCAGCGGCGCAAGGTTCAGAGTTTCAGTGGCTCAGCGGCTGCATCTCGAGGCTCACGATTTTGGGGCTCCATTAGATCACTGACTCGGAACTCACAAGACACTTTATGGGATGAGATGGACGTGTGACTCGCTCCGCCTCCATCACTGACTCAAATGGCTAAAGCGATACTGGCTTGGCTTATCGGGGCCAGCGGAATGAGGGCGGGCCGGTGTCAAGAGTGAGCTGCGAGGGGCGGGTGAGGCTTTGGACGGAGGGAAAATGAGTCTAAAGGAGGAGATATGAACCCGTATGAAATGCTATCTGTTTTCAAAGACCACAGAGAGGATTGGTCTTGTTTTAATGGTTTTTCATTTTAACTAATGATACAGAGTCCTTGTTAAACATCACTAGAGGCTTTGGACGGAGGTAAAAATGAGACTGAGGGAAGTTATGAAGCCGTATTTTGAAATGCTGTTATCTCACGAGAAGTGTTTTCAAAGACCAAAGAGAAGATTTGTTACTCATGCGTGTTTTCACTCCCAGCAAGAGGAACGCGCGAAGGAATGTTCACAGTAACGTAGCATCGCATAACACTTTAAATAAATACACAAATAAATAGATAAACTGAATCACCAGTACAAGTCGTCTGGATTCAGGGGGAGAAAACTTTGCAGCCCAGCAGGTGTTCTCGTGAGGCACTCGTCGTCCACTCACCGCCTCTCCTTCCTGGCAAAGAGGGTGAGGCTCGTGATGTTGCATGAAATATCCAGGAAAGAAGAAAATGTGTTTGAGAAGGTTAAGGCCAAGGGTCGTGAGTGTTTGCAGCAGGAAACGAGGCAACACGGCAGTCGACATTTGCTGCCTCTGTGAACACATAACGCAAAGGAGTGATGCAAAAGCCATTTGGTCTATACTTACTTAGGAGTTCCTCTATAAAGTATATCTGCCAATGTACACCTATCATTCGTATCCCTAAATTTATCTGGCCTATTTAAGCTTCCCATTAACTCTGCACGAACAAATTGATCAATGGGATTGTTCCATTACTTCAGGACCAATTTCTTTCTATCATCTTTTTACATCCGATTTTATCAAACTTCCTATTAACTTTGCACGAACAAATTGATCACTGATAATGTTCCAGCTATCTAACACTATTAGAGAACCAGTTTCTTCCTGTGGTCTTTTTAAAATCCAACTTCGTCAAGCTTGATAAGGGGACAATGTTGAATTAATATACAGATTGCTTTTCTACACGGCGATGCGCTCTACTGGTACACTACTCTCTCTCTTTCTCTCTCTCTCTCTCTCTCTCTCTCTCTCTCTCTCTCTCTCTCTCTCTCTCTCTCTCTCTCTCTCTCTCTCTCTCATAGAAGCCACCAGCTGTGTTAGAGGTATGGGTGAGCGAGTGGTGACCGAGCTCAAGAATGACACTCTCCGTGCGTTCCTTGCCCAGCTGGTGTCTCGCCTGTACAGGTTTGGTGGTCTTGGATTTTGTTCTCTATACTGGAGTGGACTGCCCCATCAAGAATTGTGTGGGAAAATGCATAAGATAAATGAATAAATGAATAAAGCTTTCATTGTTAGTGTTCACAGAAAAACGGTGTTGTAATTTTACATTTTGTTTTACATTCTGGAGTTGTGTAGCGCCATCAGGAACTGTGAAATAAATAAATGAAATGAATGAATGAAAACTTTAATTTCTGGTTCTAACAAATAAAAACGAGTCATAATTTTATATTTTGTTCTGTATTTTGGAGTAGATTAGCCCATCAAGAATTGTAAAAAAAAAAAAACGAATAAATTGAATGAATAAAAAAAAAAGCTTTCATTTCTGGTCTTAAAAAAAAAAAAAAAACCGTCATAATTTTATATTTTGTTCTGTTTCTTGAAGTAGGTTAACCCATCAGGATTTGTGTAAAAAAAAAAAATTGAAAAAATCTTTCATTCCTTCTTGTCCTCGCAGGAAAAAAAAAAAAAAAAAGTTGTAATTTTGTATGTCTTACTTTTCCAAGATTACGTCGAATGTTTTCCGCGAGAGCAAGACGCGCCGCACATGAGAGGCCAACGGGAAGAAAGAATCCTAGCTGAGAAAACTGCATGACCTGAATTTATTAAGCCATTTCCCTGGTGTGTGTGTCTCATTTCCCTGCACTGGGCCGCTGTTATAATCAACGACCACCCTAAGACCTAACCAAGCAAGCAGGATTTTCAAGATGCTCCGGACTATTTTCAAGGACTACAAGATGATCAGTCGAGATCTCATTATTAATTTATTGTGTTTTTTTTTTTACTATTTTTATTTATTTATTTTTTTAATTGATGAGATCCTTGTTACGTTACCACTAGAATTACAAAAGTATTCTTGAAAATTCTAGTAACTTCCACTAGACTTGAGCCTGATATAGTCGAGATAAAACGTCAAAAAACGTACTTATGGAGAGAGAGAGAGAGAGAGAGAGAGAGAGAGAGAGAGAGAGAGAGAGAGAGAGAGAGAGAGAGAGAGAGAGAGAGAGAGAGAGAGAAAGCAAACCACAGTAATAAAGATGTAACATGTACACAAAAAAAAAATAACAAATAAAATTATAAGTAAAATAAAACAAAAAATAAATGAATCTAAACAAACATCAAAAACAGTCGCCTGCACACACAGTCACGTTTTTGTGTGGAGTGCGTGTCCGGAGCTTCATCCTGTGATGCGTGAGGCACAGACGCCAGGGCTCTGAAGCAGCTCTGGCACCACGCATAGGCTTTGTTTGGGGATCTCATTAGGATGATCACGAAGAAGACTACGACTGAAGATTAGTAGCCACAGTATAAACATGGGGGAGAAGATACTACACTGCGTCTTTTAACTTATCTAAGCTTTATCGATAGAACTGCCTCAGCATCACTACTCCTAATGGTTAAGAAATGCTTATCTATTGATTAAAATAAGTTTCCGAACATTAAAAAAAAATCTTCAATAGCGAGGATATGACAACAATCTCGTTATAATTAATAAGACACGACAAAGAACATACGGAAATCCATCGTTTAAAATAAAAACATCAGATACTATATCTTATTTTGTGAGCATATGGCAATAATAGTTACCATGACGGCAATAGCGTTACCAGTCACAATAAACAAGACAAACGAACAAAATCTTATCGGCTGATTGAAACAAGTTACTGGCACGTAAAAACATCAATAACTACAGCTTGATAACAATAACGTTAGCAATCAACAACAAGAGTTACGAACAAAAAGTTTATCAATATAATCAAAAGCTACATCTTAATTTAACCAGCATATGATAACTATAACATTACCAATCATATGAGAAGACAAGCGAACAAAACAGCAAATGAATGCAAAAACCCACGTCTGTCTTTCCACAACATTACCATCGGCTACCAATCATCGTAACGCTAACCAAAACCAAAAAATCTTCTCCTCTTCCTCTCTATTATCTGTCTTCTTATAAATCCCTTCCATTCTGGTCCATTAAACATAGAGTCCATTACCTTTCAGGCCAAACACGTAATTTCCTCGCACATTCATTCCCTAAGAAGCGATGACCAGCCGTGTGTCAGTCCCGTGCCTCCCTTTGCTCTTGTATTATTCCCCTTTCAAGCCCACCTAGCCAGACCGCCACGCACTGAATAGAGCAATCAGTCTAAATTACAGGGTTTTATTTCACTAATAGCTTTTCACTCCTCCAGGTTTCATGTCCGAATTAGATCACCATTTGGATATTTGATGGTGTTTATTGCGCAACAGTGATATTAAATGGTTGTGATTTATCTTTGTCATACTCGTTCTTTCATTATGCAACTCCTCTCTCTCTCTCTCTCTCTCTCTCTCTCTCTCTCTCTCTCTCTCTCTCTCTCTAGTAATAAAGACCATGTGTATCATTTTAGCGTCAAATGGACAATGTCTTACGTAATCTATTATTTCAGTTTAATGGAGACTCACTGACGCTTAGCACCTGCATGTCCAGACAACTTAATCCCTTCACTGATATTTGGCACATCTTTCATCAATCACTAACCATTCTGCTATCTTGTTCTACAGCCGCCTCTTAACATTATGCTGTCTAGGAATTGTAATATCTAGTTTTTAATCCCCATCTTTCCTATCGATGGTCAAAAATATTTCATACATAGTGTTTTTCTTTGTGCTGTGAATCGTTGCATATAGCAGTGAAAGCACTAATTCAAGCAGGTGCAGTGAAATATGCTGCCACTTGCGCCTGTCACACCACCAGCTGCGGGTTTCCTAAGTTACTGCCAGCCCGTTGCCTCTTGAAAGTTGAGCAGTTCCTGACCTTTGGATTCTTAACTGAATTTCTCAAGGACTAACAGGTATTATACAATTTCCCTTTACGTCTCCGTCGGGACAGCCAAAAGCATGCAATTAAGTAGAGGCGTCTTCAAAGTTGAATTAACATACTTTGTTCAGGAGGGGGAAATGGCGTCCATCTACAGCATGTAATTTATTCACGTGTTTACATCTCTCTCTCTCTCTCTCTCTCTCTCTCTCTCTCTCTCTCTCTCGTGTTCCAGAAAGTATTGAATATTTAGTTTAATTACTTCCTATAATAATTATTGCCAAAATTTCATCACAAATTTCTATATAAGGACGATGAAATGACTCCTTTCAAACGCGGATCCTTTCTTTACAATGTGATGCAAGAACAAGATATTAACATTAATTTTCACCTAACAAATGAAAACCTTCTGCTCCCATTCTTATTAAAGGTATTGCTTCTCGCGCATGTTATGTATACTGATGGCCTTGTTCTGGAATCGTATCAATCCCCAGAAGCCTCCTCAGCCCTCCTGCCTTCCACATCGAACACGAGTAATGTTTAGCCTTGAGGTAACGCATGCGGCGGCGCTTAAGTCGTTGGGGGAAGTTTTACGCCGCCTCACGTAGCCTGGGTAACGAGGCCGTCAGTGGTGAGCGACGGGAACTATCAAAGGTGTATTAGGAAGGTGAGTTGTGGTGGGAGGCAGCAGCGAGAGGATCCTCTAGGGTCAGAATTAGTACAGCTTCTAGTGATGGGTAGGTACTTTGCGAGATATTCATCCTGTGGGAGTGTGTACGTTTTAACCTACGTGTGTGTGTGTGTGTGTGTGTGTGGTTCTAAGGAAGCTACATAATCACGTGTCTCTTGTTCCCTTGTGTGATTCTGCTCTTCTCTTTATATCGTCTAATTTTTCTTTCAATTGCCGCACACTGCTTAACTATATTATTATTTCTGCTCCCACTTCCTATGGTCTGTTCCAAATATTATTAGACTTATGGGAAAAGTTTTTTCTTTTTTTATGATATCGGAGCATTTTTCTGGCAGAGCTCTACACCTGTCTCGTTAACCTGTTCAAAGTCTGTAGACATATTAACTTGTTTGGTTTCAAGTGGTGGGCAAAGCTATCGAGCAAACATTTACTTAGTTCCCTGGCCACTACAGAAATCCATCTTTAATCCAGGGTTTTGGGTCAACGGTGACTTCACTCATAATTCACAGCTCTGCCTCAGGTAAGCGACAGGGCAGCTTCCTTTAATGACTCCCAGCCATGACCCGGCCATTCATATTTAAACCTCACGTCATACTCTCCGTATTCCTTAATCTATATCCTCTCCGAATCTCCAGCACACGTCTTTCCCCGTTATCTTCATTGACTCTCCCGCCCCGTCCCGCCCTGTCCTCTCTCGTCCTGTTAATTTCATGAAACCCCCTGCCTTTGTGACTCGCCTTGACACTTGTACCCGCTCCGCAGAATGCATGTGGTTTACCTGCATTCGCTCAGCACCCGTCATGTACCTTCAGTCATGCATCAGTCCCACCAATAAGATGTTTGCATTGTACCCCGCACCCGACCCGCACACTCGTGGTTATCTATCGTAGACCTCTGATGTGGATGCTATTTCATACCATTATACAGTAGGTTCCCGGTGAATCAGAATGGTAAGTACACATCGGTTGAATAGTTAACATGAAACAGTGCACATTTCATCACTATTGCTATTCAGCCTCACTGGTAATGACAGTATGGCTAATTATTTTCATATCAGTAATGAACGACAAACTTAATGAGCAAAAAAAAAAAAAAAAAAAAAAAGATATAGTCCAAAGTACTCGATTATTCCTTTGCAGTCAGTTACATCTCTTAAAATTCTACTGAACAAATGAAACAAATGATTATCTTTTGCAGAGAATCCGTAGTAGTCAAAGGGTTAACAGTAAAACCAAGACTAGCGGCGGTGTCAGGTGTTAAAAGGTCTGGCCCACTCGACTACGTCTTTTACAGAAGACTACGTCCCTAAGATTCTACTCAAAACTTGCACCGAACTATTTTCTTAAGGAGATCCCATAACAGAAAAAGGGTTAACTGTAAGCCATAAATAGCGGTACTGCCAGGTGCTAAAAGACCTTAACTACTCGATTGCTCCTTTGCAGTCGTTGCATTTCTTCAAATTGTACTCAAAACTTGCACTAGATTTTCCTGAGCTTAGTGAGAGGCCATAGGAATCAATGGCATAACTAGCGGTGGTGTCAGGTGCTAAAAGACCTCAAGTACTCGATGACTCCTTTGCAGTCACTTAACTCCGGTAAAAATTGTGCTCAAAACTTGCACCAGAGTAGCCGAGACAAGCAGCGTTGTCAGAAATCTAGGGTGGGGGTGTCAGTGTGTTTACTTGGTACACGGAATGAGGCAAGCCTGCGGGCGACGCTCAATAGCAGGTCGAGGTGGCGAGGCGCAGCCAATACCCCAAGGGTGCGAACGTCTGCCGCTGCCACCAAAATTTACCAAACAGTCGAGCCAGCCAGAAAGCCGCGCCACACGACGAGCGGCTACTCTACCTCACCGATTATTCTCGTATCAATAGTAGTGTTAGGGCGACGCTCTCTCTCCCTCTCCCTCTCCCCCTCCTCTCTCTCTCTCTCTCTCTCTCTCTCTCTCTCTCTCTCTCTCTCTCTCTCTCTCTCTCTCTCTCTCTCTCAGCAAACTGAGATTAAACCCTTAAAGATCCAACATTTCTTCTTCTTCCTCATCAGATTTATCATGTCTTGGACCACTGCACTTCAACTTTAAAGTGAATGACTGGAAAATGCAGAGAAAATTAATCCATAAATAACGGAGCGCCGCGTCCCTGCAGCGGCCTTCCTGAGTCGTGACCAGCGGGAACTATATATAGTTACCTAACACAAGGGGGGATGGTACTCAGGTCATATCATAGGTCTCAGGCCAGATGATCCTCAAGACAGATCGGCCTGAGAGCAAATATGCCTCAGGGCGTTTGGTGTTCGAGACACTTGGTACCCAAACCACCTGGTCCCCGGATGTAAACTCACACGTCTGGATTACAGGCTTCGTGAAGGCAGCATGTTAAACCGCACACACTAATACAATGTTCACCAAGCCATCTATCTACTTATTCAAACACATCCACCCATTCATTCAACCACTCATCCAATCACTGACTCCTATCGATCCATCCACCCATTCACCCATCCACTCACCCACTCACCATCTACGAACCCTTCGTGTGTGGTGGTCTAGTGATGTGGTGACGTGATGTGGTGGTGGTAACAATGGACTTCCACCCGCTTCACTGCCCTGTGTGTGTGTGCGTGTGGGCTGCCGATCAGAGACAAGTCACAAAGCTGCATAATTGGTATTTAACCCTTTGACTGCCAGTTGGTACACCATTCCCTAATTACCAATCACTGTGAGACATCGTTACTTGTTCTACAGCCACATCCAATCTTTAAACTGAGTAGAAATTGCAAAATCTATTCTTTTTTGTGGGTTGGTGAAAGGTCAGTGGACAATGGATGGACGGGTGGATGGATTGGTTGTGGCTGTGGTTGTAAATGGTAGATCAAGGTGCAGTGGATGACCTGAGTACCGTCCACCATAACGACAAGTGACTGTACGCCGTGACCACCAGCATCGTCTCAAAGCTGGCCTGGTGCCTACTGCTGTAATTGCTGGAGTTTGGTTGACCCCCCACACCACGCTTCTTCCTTAACAACAATCCAGATCAAATATATGTGTACAATTAAGGCAAATATTTTTCCAGTTACTGCTATTGTTTTCCTTCATAATATTGGTAATGGGCATGGATTAGGTGCGATTAAATCTATAAACGGATATGCCGATTTGCATTTTTCTATATCCAGTATAAATGGAACGTAGTAACTTAATTAATAAGGGATGAAATTGTATTTATTTATTTTTCATCATATGGACATCAGCCATTGGGATAGGTAGAGTAAGGTTAGATAAGGTTGTTTTAGGACAATTTACTCGTACATTACATCAGGATATGTTAAGTTAGATTAGGTCATGACAGAAAGAGAGAGATGACTGAATGGAGAAGAGAAATTGAACAAAGCTTTTAGAGATAACCAGCAAGGACCAGCGACCCGTTACGAACATGGAAAAAGCTGTAGGAAGAAGAAAAAATAATCTGGTAGCGGAAGGCGGCGGTGCGGGGACACTGACCCACAAGACTCGGGAATTATTGGGTTGTGGTGCAGCGTGAGACGTAAATGGGAGGAAGGGAAGAACCGAGCAGGTGTGGCGGTGACGCTCCGAGCACCTGGAGGCGAGGAGGGAGGCGAGGGAGGCAGGGACGGTGAAGAAAATGAGAACGGGAAGTGGGCGGGAGTGAAAGAGAATTCCCTGGAGCAGAAAAAGAGGCACGAAATTGTTAAGCTTTGTCTAGGAAGAACTGAAAAAAGAGTCAGTATTATTAATAATAAGACAATAAGTAGTTCACTATAACTATCATTTAAATACACCACACACACACACACACACACACACACACACACACACACACAGGTAGGTGGATAGATATGTAGGTAGTTGGATGGGTGGATGGGTGAATTGGTGTATGGATGCGTGGGTGGATGGATGTATGAGTAGATAGATGGCTGAGTGGGTGGATGAATGGAGGATGTGGTTGATGAGGTGTGTGGGTGAGGTGTGGATGGTGGGTTTGGTGTAGGTGAGTGGATGGGTAGATGAGTAAGTTGTTGGAGGGTCAGAGAACAGTGGATGGATGTGTGGATAGATTAGTGGATGGCTGAGGCTATGAATGGGTAAGTCAATGTGTAGTGGATGGTAGGGTGGATGGTTTGGTAGGTTTGGTGAGTGTTGGTGGTTGAGTTAGTGGGTAGGAGATGAGTGGATGGATGGGCGAGTGAGCCTGTAGGTAGTGTGCGAGGATGGATTGGTGGATTTGGTTGAATGGGTGGTTGAATAAGTGGTCTAATGGAGGTGAGTGGGTTGGTAAGTTTGGGTCAGTGGATAGATGGATGGGGATGGACTGGGAGGTGAGCCCCACGCCTAAAGACGGTCTGGGCCTGATGACATCATGGTGGGTGCAATCTTCAATTTATTTAAGCCTTATTTAAGACATTTTGGGGGTTATTTATTTATTTTCGTGATTAATTCTGAATATCCTTCATGCTTCAGTCTGGAAACAGCCGAAAATTTAGCTAAATATTGATGTACAGACAGAGAAAGAGGCAGAGAAAAATGTACGTCTCGGCCCTTATATTTACGTAACGTAATTCATTTTGAAAATCGCGAGAAGAAAGAAGACACCTACACTGGAATGCACTGTATATTCTGACTTGCCATATACTTTAACTAATACCCAAAATATAAAAAGATTACCGAACTCAGTAATAATAACGAAATATCCAAAGAACAATCTAACTTTTACGAACGGGGCCACAAAAACATTATAATATCGAAAAGGAAACCACAGCCAGACTAGATTTTATTACATATTATGAATACAAAAAATTTTACTTTATGGTAAAATAAAAAAAACATAAAAAATCCAGCAACGAACTTATCATATATTTGAAAATACGAGTTGCTAGACTCTGGCAGGGGACTGATTTGGCGGCGGCCTCTCCCCCGTCCCTCTAGTGCCTAATGCAGTATCTGATGCTTCTAACACCTTGCTCATTCCCTTACCTCACCTCTCCTTATAAAGCCTAGTTCACACCAAGATGCATTGTATCGAAACAGATGCTCATCAATGTATCTCAAGAATCAAGAATTCCTCGATGCAGTAACACAATTCCACACAGTTGATGGGAAGTCGTCTGGATTATCTTAAGCTGCTCAGCGGTAGCTTGCACATGACCAGCTTTCTGTGTTTTAGAGTGGAAATAAAATGTAAGGATTATCAATATGCTCTAAAGTAGACGGCTGGAGCCATGTGTAGCTCTATGATGAAACAAACTGCATGGTGACGGTGATGGGTCAGGAATACGAGGGCGACGCTCCTCTGGCTAATGGAGGAACCGCAGGCGGGAATCGAACTCGTAAGCTTTTGGCAACGATCGTGTACAGTACCCTATCCCGGAGCCACAAGGACTAGTCCCGTATTGACAGAGGAAGCTAATACTGAGGAGCTTATCACGGCCGCGGTGAAAGGCTTTGTGAGGACTCAGCGCCTTTCATCATCCTGTCGTAAACCTAAGTCACTCAGTTACTACTCTGGAATAGCGCTGTTCTGTTTTTTCTTAATAGTATTGTTATTATTATGATTTGGTCGTGGTGTTAATAAATACTAAGTGCTACAAAGAATGTAGGAGAAATGGTGCTTTGAAATGGATATTGGAATCGTGTAGCGCGTTCACAGGAGCAAGGCTGAAGATTCCACGAGAAATGGCTGCACGTGACGCCCATTGCTCTTGTTAGAGAGAGAGAGAGAGAGAGAGAGAGAGAGAGAGAGAGAGAGAGAGAGAGAGAGAGAGAGATTAGATTAGTGTACTCGAAGCTCGCCACAATCTCATAAGGGTTACCAGATACGCTGCTATTTGTCATTCCTTCGCGTTCCTTGCCACGGTTTATCTCTTAATCATCAGTTTAAGTTCACCTTCATTACAACTCACATCGACCGCCACAAGTGCAACCAAGTTCGCACAGTCATGATAAAAGAGATTACAGCACTTTCTTGCACACTCCAGCGACGCGCTCGAACACAATAAAAATTCCAACACAAGTACACCAACACTACGCATCTGATTTATATGTACACTTACCCACTGTGCTGCTGACGAATGCTGAACAGTTAATGCACGCTGCCACTTTGTTTCTGACTTATGTAACTGACCATGTGAAAATTTACATGCATAAAATCATTGTACAGTCAGACCATCAATGACACAAGAATGCATTAAACTACGCCAGGCTAGTACAAAATCTCTAGCTTGAAGATGACAACTGCTGGCACTCCGTCTCTGACTTACGGCACTGGCTGTATGATAACTTATATGCATAAAATCGTCGTAAATCAGACCAGCTCTCCACTAACACAAAAATGCACTACGCTCTACCAGGATGGCAATAGAACGCGGCCAGGTCGAAGACGATAGCCGCTGGTACTGTGCTTCTGACAGGGGCTGTATGATAACTTACACGCACAAGATCATAGTCACCCCGCTGCCACAGGAATGGACCACGCTACGCCAGGCGAGGAGTGGAACATCCCCAGCTTGAGGGATACCAGCTCGACGGATACAGGAGATCAGAAGTATTCTTTACGAAAGGAGACTGAAGCTTTTAAAGATTAAGAGGGGACTTGATGGAAATCTTTAGGTGGTATAAGGGATATAACAAGGGTGACTAAGGGAGATTCTCAGGGTCAGTAATCAGAATAGAACAAAAAATAATGGGCTGAGGGTTGAAAAAAAACCAGTTAGATTTAAAGAGAGATAGATAACTTCTCAAACAGAGTGGTAGATGAATGAAATGGACTCAGGAGCGAGGATGATATGTGAAGATAGGTAGCTTTGTTTCGAAAAAGGAACCACCACGTGTAGGTCGGATGGCTTCTTGCAACATTCCCTTATTTTCACATGTCCTTATGCTCTTTTCACTAATCACCTATAACCAGTGAAAATGATCATAATGGGAGCCCAAAGTGCTTATCATCCAGTACCCAGCCAGTGTGTTATCGTAATGCAATAGCCTGTTTCATCGTGGCTCAGTTAACGGGGCTTTGGTGAGGATTGCACCCACACCAGTTACAGTGCAAGTTAAGTTTTTTGTAATGGGTTTATTTGGGTACGAAACTCAACTATGGGTCGGGTAAGTATGCTGTGCCCCGGGTATCCTGTGCTCTATACTCCATGGTAAGTGAGCGTTGATATCAGCCTGGTGTGGCGATAAACAGTAATGTCCGTTTTAGGTGAAAGAGCGATCATCCAGCCTCGGTAATGGCGATTTCATGCTGATGGTATGGGTGGCGTTCACACACACACACACACACACACACACACACACACATACACACACACACACACACACACACACACACACACACACGTAGATATGGAAACAGGGCAGACAACACAAGCTTGGTTCAAATCCTGTGAACTGCAACTAGTTAAACACACACACACACACACACACACACACACACACACACACACACACACACACACACACACTCACGTAGATATGGAAGGAAGACAAAGATTAGTATGACTGACAGATGAATGCTAAGTTTTTGCTGCAATGGACCGCCTCTGGACATAAAGCTGTGCCCTCAATGAAGGCAATCTAGAACAACAATAACAGGATCGTAAATCTGGTTTTCTTTCTAGACAACTCTCTTTTTGAGACTGGCATCTTCAGTGGGCCTTTTTTTTCCGTCTTTTTGTTCCCTTGGCCCCCAACCCCTTTGATATAAAAAAGAAAAGATTCTCCGTTCTCCCTCTCCAAGCAAGACACATGCATGGCCACTGTCTTAGAAAAAGAAAACTGTTTCCGTGCGTACTTATCCGACAAGAAATTTTAACAAGAGCAAGGCTGCATTCAACGCTCCGCCACTGGCAACGCGGAAACTATTAAGAGCAGGTTCATGCCTTCTACAAACATACTGTGATCTCAGGAACTTCTTTCGCGAGGGTGAGGAAGGAATGCTAATGCTCTTTAAAGTGACGCAAAGAACACGATCCAAGTAAGCAGCTTTTCAGGGCAGAGACAGAAGAATAACACCAACATTTATAGTTTCGTAAGGAATAAGGAAGGTGACGTTAATGGTGTTTAAGGTGACGCTGATAACCACTGTCCCTCCTACGACGGCCTCACTGCATAAGGCTCTACACTCTCTCACCCCTATTCTGTCCATCTCCCTAAAGTAAGAGAGTTAATAACACTCTCAGTTGATCCTCCCTTTTACTGCTAAGTTCAGAATTCCCTTCCTGTCTCTATGTTGCCCTACCTATGACTTGGTGTCTTGGAAGAGGAAGGTTTCAAGACATTTCTCATGATCTTGATACTAATCTTTTCGACTACTCTCTGGGGACTGGCACCTTCAGGAGGCATTTTATTTTCAGCATTTTTCTTGTCCTTGGTCAGACACCCTCTCAAAATAGATAAATAAATAAATAAATAAACGAAGGGTAAGAGGAAAGAGACGGAAGGATAACAGCCACACTCACTCTTTTGCAAGGGGGTAAGGTGATGTTTACAGTGTTTAAGGTGACGTTGATAACCAAGTAAACAAACATCTTTTCCACAGCGGAGAGAGACAGGAGTTTAACACTCAGGTGAACGGAAGGGCCAGACATTCACGAGTTTCAGGGAAGGTTCGTCCAGCTACATAACACTGCCTGCCGCGACTTGGGAGGCTAAGGAGTGAGTGCTTCATTTAGGCCAAGAGGGACCCGAGAGTACTGGTTGTCAAGGGGCGGAGGCAGGGCGTGGATGTATGCAGAGAGAGAGAGAGAGAGAGAGAGAGAGAGAGAGAGAGAGAGAGAGAGAGAGAGAGACTGCAGACACAAACATTTAGACATTAGAGGACACATCCAGAGAGAGAGAGAGAGAGAGAGAGAGAGAGAGAGAGAGAGAGAGAGAGAGAGAGAGAGAGAGAGAGAGAGAGAGAGAGAGAGAGACCCATTTCAAGCAACTAGGCTATTGGGTTTCTCTAAACTAGGACAGCAAGCACTACTTTAAAAACGGCGGCCTAAAAAAAAGTGATATCTCGTCGGCAGCAACAGCATCGTGTAATGAACGTCATTCTCCGTGATGCTGCAGCTGATGGGATGAGTGTCATGCCTGGCAGCGCCGTGCAGGCCACCACCACCACCATCACCACTACCACCCCTACAGGACCGGAGCCGTGCGGGACTGGGAGGCGGAAACGAGGCGAGGCAGCGAGGGGTGAATAGATTTATATTCAAAGGAGGCCTGATCATTGGGGGAACAGTACTGTACCCTCCTTGTCCTGGTTGTCTTAACTAGGTATTATAAGATCAGAAAAATTATGTTATTGATAGATAAAATAAAATAATACTATCAATAAAAATAAGTAAATAAACCTGTTCATTGCTCTGTACTGTGACCAACCAGTCATTCTTGTCTTAGAAATTTGATATCATAAGACTAAATAAATATGTAGCACTTAGGTTATCTTTGATCGATTAAGGAGAGATGAATAACGAGGGTAATGAAGTATATAAGTATTAAGTATATGATTTTTAGAAAAAAAATTATATATATATATATATATATATATATATATATATATATATATATATATATATATATATATATATATATATATATATATATATATATATATATATATATATATATTAAAGTTCCAGGACTGGTGTCCTAAAAGATGAATTTCAAACCCAAGCCACAAACCACCATATTTCCCCTTCAAAGTAATCCTTCTGGAGTATACAACTGCGCTCCCAACCCTCTACAGTCACTAATCTTTTTCTTACGTGCTTTTAAAATCATGTCCTCTGTTGCAGGTCGTTTAACAATGAGCGCTGAACAGCGAACAAACTTGAAGTTTTTGGTGCAGTTGGGGAAAACGCCGTCAGAAGCACTGGGTATGCTGCAAAAAGTGTACGGGGATGAGACAATGTCACGCTCACGTGTTTTTGAGTGGTGCAAGAGGTTCAAAGAGGGCCGGGAGGACGTGGAAGATGACCCCAGGAGTGGAAGACCCTCAACGAGCAGGAATGAGGCCAATGTTGAGCGTGTCAAGCAGATGGTGCGTGACGATCGTCGGTTGACTGTTCGAAAGATCGCAGATGAGCTTGGCATGAACCACAACAGCGTGTGGAAGATTATCACTGAAGATCTGGGCATGCGGAAAGTCTGTGCGAAGATGGTGCCGAGACTCCTGAACGATGACCAGAAGGGACGACGCATGCAGGTGTGTCAGGACATCCTCGAGCGTCTGGAAACTGAACCAGACTTGCTCAGGAGAGTCATCACCGGCGATGAGTCCTGGGTATTTGAGTACGACCCGGAGACCAAACGCCAGAGCCTTCAATGGAAGAGTCCGGCGTCGCCACGGCCGAAGAAAGCAAGGCAGTCCAGGTCCAGCTTCAAGGTCATGTTGATCGCTTTCTTCGATGTGAGGGGCATCGTCCACTGCGAGTTCTTGCCACAGGGCCAGACAGTCAACCAACATGTGTACAAAGAAGTACTGCGGCGTCTGCTTCGTGCAGTGCGCGAGAAGAGGCGGGAGTTGTGGCAGGGCAACTCGTGGCTGCTTCACCACGACAATGCGCCTGCTCACAATGCCCTGAGCATCAGAGAGTTCTTGGCCAAGAAGAACATCGCCGTGCTGGAGCAACCGCCCTACTCACCTGACCTCGCTCCGTGCGACTTCTTCCTCTTCCCCAAGCTCAAGGAGGTCATGAAGGGGACCCGTTTTGATGATGCGGACGACATCAAAAAGGCCGTGACGACGGAGCTGAGGAGCATCCCGCAAGAATCCTTCCAGCAGTGCATGCAAGCCTGGCAGAGAAGGATGGACAAGTGCATGCGGTGCCAGGGGGATTACTTCGAAGGAGATAACCTATAGTTTGTAGCCTGGATGTGAAATAAAACTTGTGTGGCACCAGTCCTGGTGCCACACCATATATATACCATATATATATATATATATATATATATATATATATATATATATATATATATATATATATATATATATATATATATATATATAGTTTTGTCACCTATGGTGAAACAAAGAAGCTTGATTCTGTAAATTTACCGTACAGATGTAAAACAGGTGATTTATTTCATTTTATCTAACAGTGTGTGTGTGTGTGTGTGTGTGTGTATGTGTATGTGTGTGTGTGACTGCCGCGCCCCAAGTCTCCAACATTCATAGTCGTGAAATATGCTCCCAGTATTCACGTGCCTTTATTTACTTTATCGCCCATTGTGCTGTGTGCATTGCATTTCCTTTTGTTTATGAAGCATAAGACAATAAACTGTGACGGCGTAATTCACTACAGAGATAAAGATGAGTTTTATGTTACACTATTTTCTGGCTTGAGCACTGAGGCGAGGCGGCACCAAGAAGCCTCGTCCCGCCCCACTGTCCTTCACCAGCAGGGCACGGCAGGGCTGCTGCAAGGAGAGAGAGAGAGAGAGAGAGAGAGAGAGAGAGAGAGAGAGAGAGAGAGAGAGAGAGAGAGAGAGAGAGAGAGAGAGAGAGAGAGAGAGAGAGAGAGAGGAGAGTAAAAGGCTCCAGAACAAAACTAGAACGACGATGAGCTTGCCTATCGTATAAAAAAAAAGTAAGTTAAAATAGATAAATTAAACAAATAGAAATAAGTAAAAAAAAAAAAATAATAAAAAACAATGATGGATCAGTGTATGAATACAGTGCTCACGTTTATTATTTAATAAACGAGCGCGTTTTCAATAAGCATTACCGTGCACTTTATTTTGGTCGTCATAGATTGTGCAAGGCTAATCCATTAATGTACGTCATATATTGGTAAATGCAGCAAACTGAAGGGGTACATTACTTATTTATGAGAATTTTAAACTTCTTCCACCAAGACAAAAACGTTTGAGAACTCTAGCTTTTGTCAGACTGAACACAATATACAAGTTATAAGAAAAAGACTCCCCCCAACTCCCTGACGCTGTGGCCGCCCCTCCGCCACACGCCAGCCGTTCCTTGCAGCGTGTGCCAGGCTATCGACTGCCTGCATCATTAAGTTGTCACTTCCTTTGGACACTGAAAGAGCGCCTCTATATCCGCTGCATGATACATGAGTTTTAAGAAGGAAGCAAAAAGTGGTTATGATACGTGAACATTTGGCTTCACTCGCTCAGCAAATTTTAGTATAGCACCCACATCACTCATTCACCACCACAGACAGTGCACGAGCCTCCTAAAGTCACCATTTATGCATCGCAAGCGTACACTAAGATAAATTATACTGACCAGGAGATGATTTTTAGTCCTTCCGTAAAAAGGCTTCAGACACACCATGGAAATCACAGGGTTAAAGAGATGAAAGGTGCGTGACTTAAAGGAAGTTAAAATAATTCGATCTAACCAATCTTTCATCATAAGTATTCAACAGATGTACATTATTACACACTTCACGGAGGATACAGACATCACAAACATATAAGCGAGAAGAGAAACGATAAACTGCCACAACATCTGAGAGTGGTAGACTTTTTTGTGCAGCGCCGTCAACCCTCGATTATTGATCATAACGATTCGCTGGTGTCTGAAAGCAAAAGCGATGAACACCAGCAAATCATTGTCATCAATAAATCATAAATGGCGAAGCTACACAAAAGACTGTCACTCTAAGGTGCATTGACAGGCTTTTCAGCAATCTCCCTTTGTATCACACGAAAAAAAGTTGCCAGTAAGAAGGTGTAATGAAGGTTAAGCTCTACAACACGCAGCACCTCCCTTTAGCGAAGAGAAAAGACGGATTTTTACGCACGTGGAGAGGCGGGCCTAGGAGGCGGTGAGAAGATTGCAATAAAAGACGACTTGAGAGAGAGAGAGAGAGAGAGAGAGAGAGAGAGAGAGAGAGAGAGAGAGAGAGAGAGAGAGAGAGAGAGAGAGAGAGAGAGAGAGTAAAAGAGACAGAAGATGAACTTGGGAGGAAAACCAGTGAGGTTTAGCGATCCTACTGTACATTATGAACATGGGAAATGGTGCTAGAGTAGAGGAAAGGCTGGGCAGGAGGAGCTTTAAGGCCTAGAAAGGAGCTCGGTCTTCGCGTTATGAAGTCTTGCCCATGAATAAAACATTGAGTGGCGGGCGACGCAGCTGTGCTAAGGATTCACGGCCTTTCTGCTGCCTCATTACAGTGCTTCAAACATGGCACGGCCGTGGTGTGGTATAGGCAGACTAACAGAAAGGACGAGTGTTTGTGGGCAGAGGAATGAGTGTGGCTGAGTAAGAGGAAGACGAGACGACCTCTGTGCATTAACTTCTAACCCTCCACTTTGAAGACTCCCACGCCACTGCAGCACTCTTTTTTCCTCTTGGGTGCCTGCTACGATCACAAGGTCATCTGCAAACAGCAACTCCCACTTCTCTCCATCTCTGGTCTCTGCTGTCGGCACATCCATCACGTCTACAAATATAAAATAGGCTGCATCTTTACGCGACTAGCAAACGGTTAATGTTCCTTTTTTAGTACTGAATCATATATTTTTTTGAATTTGTGAATAGTGCTTCTATATACTACCGCCCCCTTGCGTGTGTGTGTGTGTGTGTGTGTGTGTGTGTGTGTGTGTGTGTGTGTGTGTGTGTGTGTGTGTGTGTACCCAATCTGCTCCCTGATACCGAGTCGTGGTGGTGGATAAAAATGTGCCTGCCAGTGTCACCGGCCAAAAGTTCCCAACGGCGTCGAGGAGCAGCGGGAATGGCTGTCCTTTATCGGAGCGTCGCTGGACTACCTGGTGGAGGCGACATACACGCGCCACTCAGGCAGACTTGTGTTTGGAAAGAATATCAAGGTAATTGTGTGGAAACTAACCTGCTCCATTGTCCCCTCTCGCGTACTAGCTGAGAGAGAGAGAGAGAGAGAGAGAGAGAGAGAGAGAGAGAGAGAGAGAGAGAGAGAGAGAGAGAGAGAGAGAGAGAGAGAGAGAGAGAGAGAGAGAGAGAGAGAGAGAGAGAGAGAGAGAGAGAGAGAGAGAGAGAGAGAGAGAGAGAGAGAGAGAGAGAGAGAGAGAGAGAGAGAGAGAGAGAGAGAGAGAGAGAGAGAGAGAGAGAGAGAGAGAGAGAGAGAGAGAGAGAGAGAGAGAGAGAATAATTTTTTTTCTGATACATCTATTTCATCCCATTATTATTATTATTATTATTATTATTATTATTATTATTATTATTATTATTATTATTATTATCATTATTATTATTAGCACTTTTACAATCGTTATTATTTATTTTTTAAACTATTACGGAGCCCGAAAAAAAGGTAACAACCTCCCGCGTCCCCTCACCCTTACACACACACACACACACACACACACACACACACACACACACACACACACACACACACACACACACACACACACACACCTGCCTGGCTTGCTGGCCACCTTTCCGCGCGTTATAATTATTCGTGTCGGGAGTAATCTAAATAGAACTGAGTGTAGTTTACTAATTGAATTATTGATAATATTCAAATTTACTGGTAAATAATAGGCAGTGAATTCAGTGCTGACCATCCATTAATAATAATAATAACAATAATAATAATAATAATAATTATAATTATTATTATTATTATTATTATTATTATTATTACTATTATCATCATTATCATCATTATCGTTATTATTCATTACGAATTTTTTATATTTTTTTGTATTTTATCCTTCTTTCCCCCCATTCACTAGAGAGAGAGAGAGAGAGAGAGAGAGAGAGAGAGAGAGAGAGAGAGAGAGAGAGAGAGAGAGAGAGAGAGAGAGAGAGATGAGTGAACTAATAGAAGTCTCTGAAAAAAAAAGTGAGGATTAGTTGTCTCAGGGAAAGCTACTTAAGCTATAAAGCTTAACTAAGCAGATGTAATCAAACTCAGACTTGTCCACTGCTTCCCCTCGAGGCTCAGCTCCGGCCACTCTGCATTATTAATGTTTGCCCATTAATAATCAGGTCTGGAGAATAATTGTGGACACATCATAAATAAAGATGATGTCCCGAACTCGAGGGTAAATTGCCTTCCCTATTATTAATGTCACTTTTGAGGCTAATAAATAGTATAATTCCGGCAGCATCTCCACAACTCTTAGATGAATTGGGGAAGGACTTGAATCGGTGAGACACATAATCAGCTTTCACGGCGCTTACATTACATAATTCATGCCCATAAATGTGGTATTATGAATCTGGTGTCTCCTTTACAATTATGTAGCACCTGAAGGGCCCACCTATACCGCCCCTGACATAGGTAATGGTAGTTATATAGGACTGGGGAGGCCAGATATGCCACTACTCATATCATCCTCTGTGCCACTGCAATACTTGAAAGGCCTCCCAGCCTACTCTCATTTCAGTCCCCTGCTCTTCTCTTTCAGGGCACTTTGGGAAAACTTATAAACGCTTTTATGCAATATAATAAATTGCATTGGCCGTTACATTGTTTGAAGATCTGTGATGTCTTTCTGAGTAATGTTAGTGGCATACACTTCGAGTGGGCGTACCCTCTGATCTCATCTCTGTTTCACTGGCCCTTGAGCCTGTGCTGGATAATCCCTTATGCGAGTCACGAGGCCACTGTGACATTCTGGTTTTCACAGTTAACCTTCCTCAGGTTCCAAGGCACCCATTTATCGACCAGCGCGAAGGAAGGATGAACAGCTGGGTGACCTGTGCACTGACTCCCCGCTAGCTAATCAATATTACTAGACTTTTTTCTTTTTCCAAAGTTCCTGTTATATGAGTAGTTGACAAAGACGTAAAAAGTTATGAAACTCCTGCGTCTTGACTAACTGGGTGCATGATCCGCCTTCACATCTTATCTTAACAAGGAAGACAGCGAAGTGTTGGACGGGGATGAGTAGGAGTTGCAGAGAACACACTCAGAAACAATGAAATCTATTTATGAAGCAGTACTCGTAAATTACACCATTTTAGTTCCCTTCATATATGTCGTCAAATCACAGATCTTCACGTTACCCTCCTTGGCCACAATAAAACCACTTCTCCCAAGCCATCTCTTCTCTTCAGTTTTCTTGAGCGACTTTCATAATTCCAGCAACTGCTCATTACGCTGTCGAAGTTGCCTCCCCGTCATAAACTTATCAGATTACAAGTTTTCCTAATTACCTCCCCGCCCAACGCAACCGATGTCGTCTTACCGTCTCGAAGCCTCGTCTCCTTCACTCCCACGATGCGTTTCTCCCAGTCTCTACCCCTAAGCCTTATGAGGCTCCGAATTCTTATTTTCTCTCGAGTAAAACATTTCTTTCCCCCTGCATACAAAATTACTGTAATGTTGAATTGTTTCCTATTTGTTTTGTTCCCGTACTTGTCATGTGAATAGTCGATTGTCAATGAAACTTTGTAAACACGATGAGGGTTCAACTTATCGATCCTCTCACCTTAAATACGCAACATTCACACCAGTAATCGCATTGTACAAGTCTTTATCAGCACCTGTAAGAATGGTGGTGCTGATAATGATGATGATAATGGTAATAATAATAATAAGAAGAAAAAGAATGATAATACGAAGAAGGATTAAAAGACAATAAATCTAATTTCTAACCAATATAAGAGGTAGAAGTTTACGCGTTCACTTTACTTAATGATATAATGACACGTTACTTCATTTGCTAAACCGTACGCAGTGTTACCAAGCAGAAATAAAGCTACAGGCACTTAACTCTGACTTATGGGTATCGTAATCATATCGTTTTGCACAAGTTTGGAGTGTAATTGCTCAAGACGGCGTTGACAGCAAAACTTGTGGGCGGGAGTGTTGCAAACCTTTCAGTGACGGTATTATTTTTTTTCTTTCCGCCTTTTAAATCGTTCAGGAAATGTATGCAATAAATGTAACTGTCATGAAAAGTGAAAGGATTATTGCTTTCGGAGGAAGTGTCTTTTGAAATGCCACTTATCTTGCATTTAACTTTTCTCTCTTCTTTTTCCCGGCGTTTGAGAAGCCATGGAAGTCAAAAGGTTAAAACGAGACAGCGAAATTTGCAAACTGGATTCTATATACGTATTAATTTTGTTATAATTTAACACTTTCCTTATTAGACAAATGTTCTTGCCATGATCGCTTATAACTTTGTGACATGCATTTTTGTACAGCCTAAAAATAACTAGATAATAATACTCCTAAGCATCTCTAATTTTTGTGTACGTTCTTACAAACAGTTATCTGCATTTTAATAAGGGACAACCATAACAGGAAAGAATTTAAATATATAACGCCAGTTTATATTTTTATCTCATATATCATACCTTTCTTCCGTGTGATGCAAGCGTCTGCGTGCATCCATCACTCGCGCTTCCCTTCTCTCGGATTCCAGCGCCCTTTGAACTTCAACACAAGCGCGTTGCTCCTTATACATTACACGGCTTATGATTCTGCCAGGCTACGAGGTATTTCCTTTCCTGTTGTTGTTATTGTTGTTGTATCTTCCATTTGCTTTATGACAGAATGCTTTATTGACTGATGCTACATTAATTTTCTTTCCTCAGGGCAATGATTTTCCCCTATTCCCCGTGCATTTCCCTAAGTGAAATATACATCTTTTTGTTCAAATAGTTTTTTGTGTATTTCCACCTCATTTTAACTTTTCATTAAATGCATTGTTACATTTTGGTCTTGAATTATGTAATATGGCGCAGTTTTGTTATTTATTTCCCCTATACAATTTTCAACATTTCACTCTGCTACATATTATTCCACTCGCTGTTGCCTCTCGACCTATAACCTTTCTTCCCTATCTGTCCCTTCCACTCCTACCTCCGCCCCTGCACTCCTACACTTGTCCCCTTCACGCCAGCCCTACATAAAATCCACAGCACTGAGGCTTCCATCACGCATCCCGGGGAGAGAACACCGACCAAGCCTGAATTATGAAGCCCAGAAGGGTGGACACCTTTACAGAATCACGTCTGACTGTTTCACTCCGGCGTACGAAACTAATTCTTCTGATAAGTAAAAATCGTGTACGGTAATTTACTGTTACTGATGCGATTACCATAGGAATTGTCTTTGTTGACTAATTCAATGTGCTGTGATCACGAAGTCCAATAATAATAACAACGACAAAGAAAGCGTGTATGACAGTAAATTAGACAACGCAACTTACTTTTACTGTTTCTTGTGGTAGAATAAAACGAACGTGATTCAATAACAATACACGTAGAGCACCATAATCAACAAAGAAGCTTGCCAACTCTCATACTAGACAAGAGATCACCACCACCACCACCACCACCAACAACAACAAAAACAACACCTACTACAACTACCACTACCACCACGTCAACATTACCAAATCGCATCGTACAAAGCAACGCCGTGTCTGAATCGCGAGCGCTGAGTCTGTGGTGCACGAGCTGTGGTTTGTGCGGCGACCCTTCACATCTGCCTCATATCCTGCACGGTGAATAATACAACCTGCCTCCATAACCCTGCCCATCTCCATTCCATCATAACGCCCTTCCATCACAAGCCCGCTGCAATTCATCTCTGCCAGCGCTCTCTCCCCGGCCAGGCCACTCCTGCCCGCCCCTCCTCAGCCTTCTCCATGAACTCTATTGTGTGTTTGAATTATGTTATTAGTTCGTGCTGCTCTTTCCTTTTCATTCTGATTGAATTTTTAACCATTTCGAATACAGCGCCATATGATCTCGTAATATTACTCTTTCCTTTTCATACTGCCTGATTTTTTAATTAATTTCGAATGTAGCGCCGTACGTCACTGTTGCGGCGTTCAGTATTTCAGTCGATCAATCAGTGCCGTACTCTGGCGTCAGACTACAGCCTCACACTGGTCTTACCACAACGAAGGAGGAACATCCACTAACAACCAGGTGCAAGATGAACAGCATTAGCAATAGTAAGATCATGTACAGTCTTAACACCTTTCCAGAATTTCAGTCCTTTTTTTTTTTTTATTTCAAGATACCTAGCTATCTGATTTTTAAAAGTACGTCTGCGTTTGTTCCGCAAAAAGTGTAATCCATGAACCAAAGGTATTGGGGAGAAAAGTTTGACCGCTAGCGGAGTGAGGTCAAGCGGCAGACAGCAAGGTGAAGAAAATCTGAGGCGGTCCAGGCAGGTCTGGTCGCTCCCCCAGCAGCCACCAGGGACGACGCCTCCTCTCCCTCACCTGCACAAAGGCAACGTCCACCTGAGCAAATATCGAGGCACTGAAGGCGGCACTGGCCTTGGTCAACAAGGCGCAAAGCCGATGGAACGAACACACACACACACACACACACACACACACACACACACACACACACACACACACAAAGGGCACACTCAGCATCACACGCAGCGCCACAGTCCTTAGGGATGGGAGGAGATTCAAGTCGGACACCTAAAGTCGTGTGAATGTTGGTAGCGTCCTCAACATTACACAGGGAGAAGCTGTGTCCTCAGTGTTACACAGGAATACATAGAGATGCTCTTAGCATACAGTAAAGGTCGTGTGGGTGGCAGTAGCGTGTCCATGAGTAATTGCACGCTGTTGATACTTACGCCCTCCAACACTGCGACACCGAACGTACAGGTCAGGAAAGCCATTTATTCTTCCCAACGTCCACCAATCATACTGAATTCCCCGCGGTCACCCATCATGTGCCTGGGGGAGAGGGGACAAGGGAACGCTGGCGAAGCTCATCTGACTGTTTACAAACTTGAATCAAGGGCTGAAACAACAGTTTTTCCTTCACAATAATGTGATAGGCAATGGTGAATTATATTAGGCTGGAGGAAAGGAATGCTTAGTATGGATCGCCTAATATGATAAATTATATTAAGCTGGAAGTAACGAACGATTAATGTAGGGATTGTCTATACTCTATAGTCTTTTCAGTAGAGGCTGAAGCGGGCACAGATCACAGATTACATCAAAGAAATAATACTGAAAACGCAGCAGTGTATCAAGAAGCTAATGTTATTGAGCAATTTGCGTGAGAACCTCGCCTATTAAGCCCACCCAGGGTGGATAGCGCCAGTGTAAAATATAGGACATGCTGGAACATTTGGGTTTGTGTTTCCTGTCTCAGGATGCATGTCTGTAACGGTGTTGTATATACCAGACCATTATGTTTTTAAGGCACGAGACAATTAGGAAAAAAAAAAATTAAATTGCATGTGGTTTCGCTCCAGTCACTGACAAATATAGGCGAAAAAAGCCTGCTGACCGTTAGCCAAAACTGACATACCCAGTGATACCATGCTGATACACATTTTTTAGATTATTCATTTGTTTTAAGTATTCATTTATTTTTCTTTTTTCCTAGAATCTTTCAGTCGAGGCAGGTCGGGCCGCGAGGCAATGAACCGGTCGTTACAACGTGAGCAAGGCAGCAGTTGTTGTGAACTAAGCGCCGTCGCTTCTTGGGAGAGGGGATTTACCCTCCCAAGGTGAAGTCTCGTCAAGAGAAAAGTTAGCGCCGTGTGCAGCATTATGTAAATGGATGTTGATTAGCAAAGTTGAACCCAAGCATTTGCCAGCAACGTTAATTGCCGACCAAGGGGAATGGGGTGTTCATGAGACTGCTTTACTGGAGAGCGCGTTACCACCACTTAGTAGGATAAGCTGAACGCATACTGACCAACTTGTTTGAATTTTCCTCGTCACCATATTACTATATCTGGTTGGCCTGGCCCTAGTGGGTGTTTTACACGGTGAAACTGCCAAGTTTGCGGCCACTACCAGAATGGAAGCGTCGCGGTGCAAGCTAACGAGGCCACCAGACTGGCTAAAGTGTACCAGGCCGCGTGTGCAGCGTCAGCCCGAAGGGAACAAAACACCGGCAGGACTCATTTATGTTTGTCTAAGCAAGATAAGCAAGAAATATAATTAATTTATGAGTGTACAGCAGATAAATTTCCCACCAGTCCTCGGTTTAGTTGCTGCTAGTGGCAGGAACCTTAAACTCTCGATGCTTCGCCCTCTGTTACAAGTGTGCCTGACCTTCACTGACCCCCCTCCTCCTACTACTACTACGGATTACCACCACTCTCCACCCATCCTCTACCTCCATTCCTTCCTCCTCCATCTCCTTTCCCTCCATTCTTCATTTCTTCCTCCTCCTCCCACTACAACAGTCTACATATATTATTCTGGAGAACACCAGGAAATACCTGAAAAATTCTGGAAATTGAGGAAAATATTGGCGAACAGACGCGGGCAGAGAGAAGGGAAGGTCTAGGTGGGCCCTCTGAACGGGCTTGCAGCATGCACTCTATTTAAGCCTTATTTGGGTGATTTTGGGGGTTATTCGTCTATTTTTCGTGGTTATTTCTGGCTTTCCCTCACGTCTGAATCTGGAAACACAAAGATAGGACTTAGTAGACATCTGTGTGTGCTGTGTCAACCCGAGGCGCCACCCGCCCCACCACCCTATACTGTGAGGGTGTACCGGCCATTCCTCGACTCATCCGTCCGAAGCTTCGGTCAGTGGATCACGGCAGAGGACTGGAGTGCCGTACTAAGTGTGCAGGACGTGGACGAGGCGGCGGACTTGTTGGAGGGCATGGTGAGGCAGCAGTACGAGGTACACTTCCCGGAGCAGCAGCAGCGAATGCGGCGGGAAAACAAACCGTGGATAACCGCCAGGATACTCCGGCTTATGGACCAGAGACGTCGTGCTTACAGCAGGGGCAGGATGGGCAAGTGGAGGTTGTTATACCTTAGAGTAAAAGCCGAAATAAAAGCAGCAAAAAAGGCAACAGCACTCAGTATTGAGGAAAATAACATAAATTCTGTACATTTCTCCAAGAATTTAAGATGCATACTAGGAACTCAGAAAAAGAAACTTAATATCCCTTTTTTAGATCATTTAGATACTCAGATTATTGGAGAAAAAATCAAGCAACATTTTACCAATATATGCACAACCCTCCCATCACTTGACCATTCACAACTACCTAGTTTTTTACCAATCAGTGACACCACTTCAATAGATCGTATCAGTGTGTACAAATCATTAAAACAACTTAAGATTACAAAAGCTTCTCCACCTGGATCATTACCAAAGAGGCTCATTAAGGAATTTGCCTATGAAATTAGCCTACCCCTCACTTATGTATACAACCTTTGTCTGAGCAATGGCATCTTTCCCAGTAGATGGAAAGAAGCGACAATAGTAGCTTTACCCAAGAAAAAGGTAATTTCCCAGCTAGGAGATTTACGACCATTGTCACTCACACCGGACTTGGGCAAAATATTGGAAGGGTATGTAGCTGTGTTGGTATTAGAAGACATTCGTCCCAATTTAGACCCATTTCAGTATGGAAACCTTAAAGGTAAATCTACCAGTCACTGTCTAGTCATGCTTTTAAACTCAGTTTTAAAGGGCCTTGATGTACCTAAGAAAATAGCACATATTGTTTTGATTGATTTTAAAAAAGCATTTGATTATATTGACCATACTGTAGCTTTAACAGAACTATTTTTATTAGGATGTAGACCTTCATTGCTCATGTTTGTGGCAAACTTTTCATCAAACAGAAAACATAGGGTTAGATATGATGATATTATTTCTGATTATGATATGATAACATGTGGAGTACCTCAGGGGACACGTCTTGGTCCCATTATTTTCTTGGCTGTTATTAACAGACTATGCAGAAATTCCCCAATTCATGTCAAATATGTTGATGATTTAACTATAATGGAAATAGTAGATGTAGAAAATACAGTAACTTTCACAATGCAAAATACCTTGGATAAATTAGCTCGGGATTGTGAAGTTATTAAGATGTGCCCAAACCCCCTTAAATGTGAAGTAATGATTGTGTGCCCACCCAAAAGACCTATCGTTTTCCCACTACTTAAATTAAATGGATACGAACTCCCGATAGTACACTCTTGCAAGCTACTTGGGGTTCACATTAATTCAGATCTTACTTGGAACGATCATATCACTCACATTGTCAGTAGAGCTAGCAGTCTCCTTTTTATCCTATATCGAGCAAGACAATTTTCTTTTAGTCCAAATGTAATGTTCATACTATACACATGGTACATAAGAACTGTCCTAGAATATGCTGCACCTGTATGGCACCCAGGTCTCACGCGTGCACAGCATAATTCACTTGAAAAACTTCAAAAGCGTTGCTTTAGAATCATATTGGGTGAGGCCTATCTGAACTACAACCATGCATTGCAATTACTTGGTACAGAATCATTACACAAGCAACGAGAAGCAGCAACAATAAATTTTGGACGGGGACTGCTCAACTCACCCGAGCTCAGAAATATGTTGCCACAGACCTTGCATGATGTCCATGGTAGGGAAACAAGGAGAGGTAGTCAACTCTTGCAGTCAGTAAGGTGTAGGACCTCAAGATACCAGAACTCTCCAATACCATATATTGTCTCTAAACTCAATGCCTTGTAAATACCTATGTACATGTTTTATATTTATTTTAGCAGCTTCTTGAGCTTATTTTACCTTTCATGTAGCTACCTAAATAGATACGCACTTGTTGTAAATCAAGACATGACGTTTTATAAATGACTTTGTAAAGCTTTCTTGATCAATAAACCATCAATTATTATTATTATTATTATTATTATTATTATGTTCAATTAAATATTGATGTACAGACAGGGAGGGAGGCAGGAAAAATGTCCGTCTGGGCCCTTATTTTTACGTACAGCAGTTAAAGTAGTTCTTTTTTCTGCCAATCCTCCTTATCTCCTCCTCCTCTCCCCTTCCTCTCACACTCCTCCTCTCCCCTTCACCTCCACCTCCTCCACCTACTCCTACACAGCGAGACTTTAAATCACCTGAAAACACCTGCAAGACCCTTGAAATTACGCTAAATATGTGATGGAAAATTGTCACCTCAGCAGCGACGGGTCGGAGGGGCGGGGGTCGGAGGGGCTTGGCAGGGCTTGGCGGGACTGGGCAGGTCGGGGCGCCAAGGATACCGTGGTGTGTGGTGTTGTGTGGCATGGTATGGTGTGGTGGTGGTGGTGGTGGTAGTGGTGGTGATGGTGTGGTGGTGGTGGTGGTGGTAGTGGTGGTGATGGTATGGTGTGGTGATGTCTGGTGGTGGTTAGGTGTGGTGGTGTGTGGTCATGATGGTGTCGTGTGGTGTGGTATAGTTTGGTGTGGTGGTGTGGTGCGCTGGTGTGGTGTTAACACTACACACCCATAAGTTTAACTGCCTTGTGTATGTGTGTGTGTGTGTGTGTGTGTGGCACCGATCTGAGACGAGTCACAAAAATGTATAATTGGTGTTTAATCCTTAAACTGCCACTTGGTGTGTGTGTGTGTGTGTGTGTGTGTGTGTGTGTGTGTGTGTGTGTTTACTTTGATGTTTAATTTACCTTGTATGTAAGTTTTTTTTCTTTTTTATTTGTGTCATTCACCTACGGTCATCTGTTGGTCACCCAGCCAGCCGCTCTTAGGTTCACCCAGGCTTAAAATGGTATCAGTCAGCTTTGATTAGGAACATAAAGGCGGCATAGCAAGGAATTGGCCACCCTGCTCCATGTGCCGAGGCCCAGGAAGGGTGACGTTACCTGCCCTATGCCAACGCTCACGACTGAGTATGGCACACCTTTACGTTAGTGGTAGTAAAGTAGTAGTAGTAGTAGTAGTTGTTATTGTTATTGTTGTTGCTGCTGTTGTTGCTGTTGTTGTTACTGGTGTTGTTCTTGTATCAGTCCTCACCGCTGATGTTTTATGACCAGCGGTGCGCGTCTCCCCAATGAGATGGTTCACAGATTTTTATAGCACTCCATTGAAGGCGGAGTGTCGTTGTGGAGAGTGCCGGGGAGAAAAACGACCTCCTCCATGAGGCAAGGGTGTGCTGGAACACAAAGTAACCGTAACTAAGGATAATCTATTGACAGAGGACTCTTGTTGGTGCCATTATGCAAATCAAGGATTAATATCAGGAGCTACGAGAGCCAAGGCGAGCTGAAGGAGTTGTCCATGTATTTGTATACTCGATATACGTATAGGAAATGTATTCTTACTATACCTTCTTGGTCTTGAGTTCTCATGCTTACGAGACGCAATAAGTGGCTTTACATAGATCAACCTCTCCTCTCTCTCTATCTCTCTCTCTCTCTCTCTCTCTCTCTCTCTCTCTCTCTCTCTCTCTCTCTCTTAGGGATTAACACGAACAGACATAGAAAGACAGGTAACAGTGATTTACACACACACGCACACACACACACACACACACACACACACACACACACACACAAACGAAATGACTGACTGCAACACACCCATGGCCAGACTTAATGCGAACGGATAAATAGAGACAAAGTGATGTACAGAACAGAGAGGCATTCTGACGAAAACCTCACCGTAATGTTCACACCTGCGTCATCTGAGTGTGGCGTAATGAACCTGCCAGGCACACATAATGAGGCAATGTAGCTTCGAGGCCAAATTACGGAATTTACATACTAATTATTTATCTGGCAGCGGTAGTCACGTGTGTCAGCACCTCGTCCGCCAGGCCGCGAATCAGGAAGAAATTACTGGCCTCACAATGTCATCATGTAGGTCAAAGGAAGGGATTATTTGCCTGAGAAACCAATGTACACAATGCTTACTAGAATGTCTTTTGTCCTTGCCTATGTTTGGGTGTCATTGAGAAAGAGGGGATATTTGTCTGGAAGATTGTGTCGAGTACATAGGTGAGGGAAAAGAGTTTTAGAATCACTTAATTATTATTATTATTATTATTATTTTTTTTTTTCATAGAAGAGAAAATCAAAGTTAACACAATATGAGGCACAATGTCTTCCCGAAACGTCTCTTTATAAATCTGCTGACACTCGATATAATTCAAAACCATAATTATTTGATTCGCCACGGCCTTTGAGTGTGCTCACGCTTTCAATTATTTGTGCTCATTATTTGAATTAGTTACCTTCATTAATATCATATCACTACCTTAGACTAGCGAATCTAACGGGGAATCGGAGTTTCTTGGTAGTTCGATTAATCAAGCAGTTCCATGAAATCATTAGAGGCTAACCTGTGACGCTCCAGTGTGACCTGCAAATCTGTTTACCAGCCACGCAGAGGACGTGTAATGATCCAATGCATACCAGATGTGTAATTAGACTAATATTATAATGACGCAGTTAGGAGGAAAAGCCGAATTATGATTTCATGGACCAAAGAAAAAAAAAACGTGATGGAAAGAAATGAACTACAAGTTTTGAATGTGAATGAATAGATGAAGGTAAGAAAGGGGAAAAATGAGTGAAAGAAAGGAGAAAGTAAAAAAGGCTGGAAAGGGCAAAATTGAAAGTAAGAAATGATGAACAGACAAAAAAAAAAGACAGATAGATACGTACATACAAAAATACATAAAAAATAAACAGATACTAGATGGACAGATAGATAAAAAAAAACATGAAATGAATAAAAAAAAGATAAAAAATAAGTTTCACTGCATATATGGGAGCGATTCACGTCCATAGAGGCACAGTGATACGAAACGTGACTCTTTGATAGACATTTGAATATAGAAAGGTTTTGGAAATCACTTAATGCGTTCAACTTTTATCTGCATATTCAAAGCCAACGTGTGTCCTCAACTCTCTATATCGAGGCCTGCATGTATGCACGCTGTCCGACTGCCAGCTCGTCCATCTGTGTGTATGTGTGTGTGTGTGTGTTCAACAGTTGCAAGCTTTAGTTATACATGTGTGTGTGTGTGTGTGTGTGTGTGTGTGTGTGTGTGTTTGGGAGGGTGAGTCTATGGGTGTGTGTGTGTGTGTGTGTGTCACTTTGAATTCATTAATTATGTAAGAGAGAGAGAGAGAGAGAGAGAGAGAGAGAGAGAGAGAGAGAGAGAGAGAGAGAGAGAGAGAGAGAGAGAGAGAGAGAGAGAGAGAGAGAGAGAGATGGTTTGATTTTTACAATTTGACATGAAAAGTAAGTACATGAAATAACTGAGGTATATTTATCAATTAACGTGAATGGAAACTCGGTATTGTACGCAGGGGAGGGAGGGGCGTGGCCTTTTCCCAAATCATGACAGCCCTGGCGAGGTGGTGGTGCTACAGGCTATGCTCTCTCTTAGTAACGTGTCCTTCACTATTTCATTTATTTACTCGAGTCATCTAGAAGTACAGAATATTAGTGTGAAATGTTGCAGTGAGCTACGTGATGAATAATACGTTATCATTCCAGGCTTGCTATGCTATAGATATCATTTTTCATCAATTTATTCTTTTTTCGTATTAAAGAGGGTTCTGGTCAAGGCCAACAACACTGAAAATAAAAGATCCACTGAAGATGCTGGTCCCTAAAGGAAACACCTCCAAAATAAGTCAAAATTGCATTGTAAAGTTATATGCGTCTCCATTCACCAGCGTGACAGAACGAACCTCATACTCCAAGTACTCACAACACACACACACGTATGTTATGGTACATGCGTATCTATCAGTGCACGAGGTCAACACCCATTCCGATGTCGGAAAGCCGAGGCAAAGCGTACACAGTTCCAAGGATTCCCTCACATCTCACTCAGCCTTCAGTGCGGATAGGATTGATCTTCACAGAGCGAGGATCAGCAACAGATTCATAGAATACTCCTGCGCATCAGGTTCGAGAGCAGCCTTAGTGTAGCGCTGCAACATTTAGCAAATTCAACCTCCTTCCAGCATCAGTCATTATCAGCGACCGAGCTTCACTTATAGTACGAGTACACGGCATCACTTGTAGAGAAGTCCAGAGATTATTGAAGTGCTCAGCTACTGGAGAAGAGATGGAGGAAATAAGGAATGGAAGACCTTACATAATATACTGCAAACGCACACTCTAGCCGGTCTTGAAGAGCAGTGTCTAGTATTCCCTGTACGTTGTAAAAAGTCAATAAAAGGAGCAGAGCGGAAATTGGGAATCCTCTTGTGTGTATCTTTATTGTTTCAGTATTACAAGATGTGATGTCTTGTCTGGGTCACCTCCTTCTGAGGAATATCCTAGCATGGTATGTAGACGGATCTTTTATAAAAAAAATGTGAAGTATTTAATTTACTTTGGTAACATAACTTAGCGTTTCCATGTATTGTTTTTCATATGTTAAATCCATCTGTTTAGGAGAGTTCAGATGTATAAAAAGAAAAGAAAACAACTACTATTACCAATATAATAACAACAACAACAACAATAATAATAATGATAATAATAATAATAATGATAATAATAATAATAACAATAAAAAGAAATAATACAATAATAATAATAAAAATAATAATAATAATAATAATAATAAAAAGAAATAATAAAAATAATAAAAAATAAACACTTTAATAAACAAAAAAACAAACAATAAAAAAAAAAATCCTGATAACTTTCACAGCACTTTAAAAACTTGGCGGTGGTGCTTCTCAGTGTGGCATCGAACGAACCAACCGCCACAAACTAAAGATGAAGTAAAACAGAGGAACAGTTAACGGAAATAGCGAGAGCCTGGGCAGCGTGAGTGGAGTCCCGGGGGTGCAGCGAGCCGGCGCCTGGTGTATATAGCGTGAGGGGTTTTGTCTGACAGTTTAATTGTTTCGAGTTGGAGTGTGACCTTCAGGACCAAAGTCTGATCGCCCTCAATAAATGACTCCCAACTTTGGCACATTTTTCTTCTTTATTCCTTTACCTATTACCTATTCTTGATTGTTATTCCTTTACAGAGAGAGAGAGAGAGAGAGAGAGAGAGAGAGAGAGAGAGAGAGAGAGAGAGAGAGAGAGAGAGAGAGAGAGAGAGAGAGAGAGAACCGAAAATTTCCAGCTTTCGAGATCGAGAATGAAGAAAAAATGAGATACACGAGAGAAAAGCCCAATTTATTTCTTAGAATGACCAGGGGACGAGGAGGAGGACGTTCACCAAGACACTTTATAAACACTTCACGCCTCCACTTCACAATTACAGTATCAAACAAACATTATCAACTTACATATACCGTCCATTTACGAAGCAGAATTCCCCCTCCTGACGAGGCCTCACAACACGGTCACCGCAGCGGCTTGCAGTATGCTCGGCCACACTTTGCCAGCGCCACCATGAATAGCACTGCTGGATTAACGCTTGTGGCAGTTGGCCGGCCGCTCATTATACCCGCTGAGTGCTCGTTGGGACCAGCTAATAGGGTTCCACACCGCCATGGGATGTGTCATTGGTGTCATTCACATTTAGGCGTGTATAGGGAGCGGAGTCCTCTGATCCCTGCAGATAACTCGCGATCCGGAATTGGTGTGGTCGATTAGCGGGAGGCTGAGTGTCCGCATCCCGCGATTCAGGGCGGAAGTCTGCGGTGCCTAGCGGTGATTAATTCAGTGGATGCTATTGATGCTCCCAGTCCGTGTTGGTTCAGGGAAAGGAGGAAATGTGAGGGAGCTAAGGTAATTTTTTGTGAACGGGGAGAGAGAGAGAGAGAGAGAGAGAGAGAGAGAGAGAGAGAGAGAGAGAGAGAGAGAGAGAGAGAGAGAGAGAGAGAGAGAATTTCGAACTAATGGATTGAATAATATGGGCAAAAAACAAAAACAAAAATAACATATAAGACACAAAACAAATAAATCCAGAGCAGGAGAGACGAGATCATAATGCGAAATTCAATCACACACACACACACACACACACACACACACACACACACACACACACACACAAAAGCAAACAAAACCTCCACTATCAACAAAGACGTAGAAACTGAAAAAAAAACGAAAAAGAAAAAAAAAAAGAAAAATGGTCGATCAATAAAACCAATGGGGTGAAGAACAGCAAGAGCGCAGGACAATACCAGGCAGACAATCCTGTGTATGGCCTTGTCGAGCTCTCGTCCCTGGCGGCCTCGTATCAAGGACATCCCGTTAGGTTCCATGCGACCCTTGGGAGTCTTGCCATAAACACAACACCTGCCCGTGTCGATAATGGGCTCCAGGAAATCCTATATAGCGCACCAGGGACAGGCGGAGCGGGGGAAAAATACGGCAATTCCAGCAAGTTGCATTGGTGGTTTATCAATTTTATGCAGTAACTGTACGGATAATAACAGTTATGTGTCGAGGCATAGTTAAGTATGTTGTAGTAACTCAGAGAGAGAGAGAGAGAGAGAGAGAGAGAGAGAGAGAGAGAGAGAGAGAGAGAGAGAGAGAGAGAGAGAGAGAGAGAGAGTCTGATTGACTTGCAGATAGGTCAAACAGACTGATAAAATGAATGAATACCTGAGTGACTGACAGATAAACAGAAAAAAAGAAATAGTAAATCACAAACGAGCGGAAATACCAGACAGATAGACGGACAGAACACAGACTGGCGGAAGGAATGACTGACGGGCAAACGAACTTAAACAAAAAAAGAACTCACTGACTGTGCGTGTGTGTGTGTGTGTGTGCGCGCGCAATAAGCCCCAGCAGACTCGCGTCCCCTAACACAACACCAGCGAGAATTAATCAGACACCCGCACCATCCAGTCTGTTTTAATTATCTGCCGAATATTTGCCAGCGTGACGATCAGCGGGAGGCTCACGCACCGCCCGTTGCGTCCGCCGCTCGTACCCCCACGCGAGGCGCCCCACTCCTGCAACAAGCGACTCGCCTAACTCACTTAAGTGTTTTTTACCCCCTGACACGCGCCTCGTAGGTTGGGTCACGATGTAAATATTTCCAGAGTCACGTCACGGGGACACGATACCTCACGTGATAAATTGCGGTATAGCGCCCATAAAAGAGTGGGAATTATAACAAATGGTGTTGTTTTATTGCTTAATAACTGTCGTGGGAGGTGACGTGTGTGTCGGGCGAGGACTTCATGTTTTCCGGGCGTCGCTGCTGTTGTGTGCAGCTGAGGCGACGAGCGGCGAAGACCCACGACGACCCACGACCCACGCACTCATTCAAAGGAACACTAAGGGAGAACAAAGGAAAAACAAACAGCAGCATGCCTTATCTCTAACGAGGCTGTGATAAGCTACACTATTTAGTCTCAGGCAAAAGATGCAGAATAGCTCGTGATAAGCTACACTAATCTAAAGTAAGAGATATAATTGTAAAGGCAAAGGCTCCTCCAACAGACACACACACACACACACACACACACACACACACACACACACACACACACACACACGGGTATTTACTGAGACTAACTAGAGTGAACAAGCTGGAAAATCTGGAAAGTCTGGAATGGTACCAACAATAAATCTGCGATATTTAGGAATACAGAACAACGAATACGTATACTCGTGGAAAACACACACACACACACACACACACACATATGAACCATCATTTTCTAGTCACATCAATCTTAAGCCGAAGACTGAGAAGGACAACACATGAAATTAGCCTTAAATCGTTAAACAACTAAAAAGAAAAGAAAAGAAAAAGAAAACTATGGATGAGTCAGGTGTAATTAAAACTAGAAATAAAATCTGTTCTGATGTACACAGGCAGATCATAATGAAGGAATAATACAAACATTAGCCAGTGTGTTTACAGCGGCAATTACCTCCACGGCGCTTAATTATTTCATGCTGTGTTTTTACTTTCTGTTTGTCGCTTAACTATACTGACAAAATAGACGTGTTCATGAGAAAGGTCAGCGGAGGTGGTCAATGTTCGTGTATACTCTGAACTTTCTCTCTTTCTCTCTCTCTCTCTCTCTCTCTCTCTCTCTCTAGAACGTAATGAAAGCCATAAGAAGCCATCAGATCTACACGTGGCAGTCTTTATACAAAACATGCCTACGTATTTTCACCTATCATCCTTATCCATAAATTTGTCTCATCTTCTATTAAAACTTGTTATTGACGTGGCACTAGAAACCTAATCACTGAGTTTATTCTATTCATCGACCACACTATTTGGGAACCAACTTCTTTTTATCTTTATTCTCAGATCTAACTTTTATTGAGCATAAAGCTGTTATTTCTTACCTACCACTGCTGAAGCTAAATGAAATGTGTGTGTGTGTGTGTGTGTGTAAAGATATTAATGAAAAAAAAGCGAAAAAAAGGAATAAAGAATAAATATATAAAACGAAGATTCTAATAGCTAGCTTCAAGTGATTTCAGAATGCTTTTGTCAAGTGCACCAGTCTGTAATTCATCCTCGCTTTATCTTCCTCTGAAAAAAAACCCTTGAAAATTATTATAATGAATACTTTCAGCAAATTTACCCATGAGGGAAGCTCTTAATTAAAATGAACATATATTTCCGGGGAATATTAATTAACAAACCTGCGCATGGGAACGTGTATCCTTTAATAGAAGCAACATATAATTTATATGAAAAAAAGGTTGCTAATAAATGTGGGTGCAGAGAACAATACGAGCACACAACACAGCCAGCACGGAGGCGGCAACACTTAATAAACCACACGAGCCTTTGTTGCCTGAGGGAAGAACTGCTTTGAGGCAACACGCGTATTAATGACCGCAGCAGTCGACCTCAGGACGCTGTAAAATACAACAACAGAATAGTGGAAAGATCAGCGGCACGGCGGGGTTCAGTCTCCGAGTACCCTACGGCACCCTCAAGCAAGGTACCTTTACTCAAGCCGGCGTGTCGTCTCCTGGGGAGGATATAGCGCAAATAATTACTGAATGTCTGAGTTAACGATATTTTAATAAGCACAAACACCTATCTTTTCTCATTCTGCACACTCAAATGGTAACAACCGAAGCGTTACGTTATAAAACACGTCTTCTTGATTTAGAGTTAAAAACTGGCAAGCTTTAGATAATCATATTTGGGAGGAAGACAATATAACTTCATCAGTGTAACATTCGAAGTGTCACCATTATTGATGAACAGCGTGAATGCCTACTTTACATTCATTGTTTATCGCAAGGTGGTTCTGAGGCAGCTGTGGCTTATAATAGTCCATGCCTTCACGACGGCGTCAAAAAAATAAAAAGACCATACTAATGTGTTCATTCATTATCCTGTGGAGATTTACTATACTTCCTCGAAATTTATGATTCTATTTCGTGATTATAAAATATATAACATTACATAAACACCCTGCTATCTCCGGGCAATGACAAGTTGTACACAGTTCCTGCACTGAGAAACTGCGAGGTGTTCAGTCATTCGTTTTTCTAAGATCAAGGTGGCGTACCCTGAGGGAGTGACGCCTCGCAAGAGTTGTGAAGGCACTCCAGCAGGGAAGAGGATGCCTTCACGATAGGAAAGAATTGTAAAAGCTCTCCATCAGAGAAAAGGATGCCTTCATGATGGCTAGGAGAATGTTCCCCTTTGACTGGCATTTCATATATTCCTGTAAATATATAATCTCTAGCATAAGAATGTGGAATTAAGGATCACAAGTTAGCATGGAGGAAAGGAGCTTCCACACATTTTAAAGTGGAAAAAAACCTGGTTTGCGTGGCGGCCGCGAGGATGGACGACTTTGTCACGGGTGGTGAGAACAAGATAGAAGTTTGAGAAGTTGAGACTTTTGAGACTTCCTGAATTACTTATGAGGAGCGTCCCTCGGCGCCTCCTATGCTTTCTAGATGTGATTTTCAGGGCCCCGTCAGAGGCGGTGCCGTGATAGGAAAAAACAGGTCTAAGCTAGCGTCTGAAACTACCTAGCTCTGTACCAGTATAGGTACACGAGAACAGCAGGACACAGCAGCACCTGTGGCTATTCCAGGCAACACACATCACCCACGGACAGAGAAGTGTGCACGGTCGAAAAAGCACGTCAATACACACACACACCCAACGCTGGTAGAAGCAGGCCAAGGTCACCGTTATTCTACACAGTACAACATGTTCCTCGGCTTCTCACCCTGGAAGACGTTTATATTACTAAGTCGCCTTTATAGAATCTCGAGGCAATACAGCACGAGAGCGTGGCCAAGAGTGTCGCCAACACCATTACCATAACGCTCAGCAGCATTGCCAGCTCAGTGTGAAGTGAGCAGGTGTGAGTGTGACGAGTTACACAGTTGTTGGCGGTAGAGCTACGCTGGAACCAATTTGGCGGAAAAGTTTAAAAAGAAATGAGAACACATGTCCAACCAAGTTAGCAGGTGCGTTTAAAAAAGGGAAATGAGAACCCATGTCAGAGCAGGTTAGCGTGAGTGTTTCAAAATACAGTGAAATTAAAATATGTCGAAGCAAGTTAGCAACAGTTTAATCACTCCCACTAACCCGGATCCCTAACAGTCAGCTGGAGGCAGGCTGGCAACAAGCAGTGAGAACACAGATATTTTCTGTGGCTTTCTGTTGTAACTGTCTAACAAAATATATAAGGAAAAGAAGGTGCATTTACCTTTACATCCAACAACTGCGGCACCCTTCATACTCGCTGTGGAATCCATGAATCTTGGTAGGTGGGTGGGTGTATGAGCGTCGTACACCATCGCGATTTCCTCGAGGAGTCACCAGAAAAGTAGGCACCGCCTGGATACCGAACCTGGGACGTTCCTGTTGCCGGGCGGTTGTGCTTCCCGTTATACCACGGTGCCCTCTCGTGACACATCACATGCACCTCACAAGATGGCCAACACAGTGTTTGTTCCTTCCAAAGCGGCACTTTACTTCTCCCTTCACGTCCTTCTCCGCAGGTATTATGAAGCAGCAGGTTCGCGTTTCACGAGACTCCATCGAACACCCAATGTCCCTCAAAGATTCGCCCAGCATTATATTTTACTCTTGCCAGACTTATTCTCATCGATCTCCACAAATTTTCCTTTCCCACCAATCTTCCCCTCTCGCCTCAAATACCAGTCTATGAACACCTCCCTGCAGAAACTGGCTCAGTCACAGATGCATTTGTCGACCAAGCCAAGTTCACTTTGAACACACACACACACACACACACACACACATCCCAATAGTCGTAATAATAAATACTAGTAGTAGTAGTAGTAGTAGTAGTAGAGGTAGTAGTAGTAGTAGTAGTAGTAGTAGTAGTAGTAGTAGTAGCAGCAGCAGCAGCAACATATATTGGCTTCTGCAGTATAATTCTTCCTTCCTTTCTCAGTGAAGGCAGTGGCCGAGAGGTCCGCCAGGTGCCGGACGAGGAACACACTGTTACAGGTGCAGCCGACAGATTTAGAGCTTCATTTGCATATTTTTACCTTGTAATTAACAGCACTTCTGGGTGTGACACATTTAACTGTACGTCCCCAGATTCTTGTATTACTACCAGTAGGTGCCCGACCGTTTTCATTACTGTATTTTGGGATTTTTGTTTCATTCATTGGATAAATTTTATGAAGTGGCAGAATTTAGTGTTGAGTTATTGGCAGGGGTCGTGTGTGATTGTGTATCTATACTAGTAACATCGGGTACGTAAATGGACGGATTTTAAGTAATAACAGTACGAGTAGCCTACGTATTACGATCATGCCTGTTGTGTGAATGTGAATTACGGACTAGATACATAGTTGATCAAGGTTGTGATCAAGGTTGCATATCAAATTATGTGATTAGTTAGATACTCTTTCATACAAAAGCGTTTTTTGAATAGCAAATGAAAGTAACACCAAGTTTGTCTTTTCCGTTATTGTATTTATTAATATCACCAAGAAGTCCATAACATACTAGTTTATTTCCTCTTTCTCTCTCTCTCTCTCTCTCTCTCTCTCTCTCTCTCTCTCTCTCTCTTGCTGCGTCCTATGATGTGGTATCTGAAAAACAACCCTCATCACGCTGCTCCTTTTTTTTTTTTTTTTTTTCGGCGGGAGAAAGAAACTACGAAGCGACATCTCCCTGGCCTCAGCCCGCCACTCCTCGGTCTGCTTGCATTTCCACGGTAACGAAGCACCTTATTAGCCACCGTGATGTAAGACTCTCCTGAAGATTTTCCCTGCTCCTTGGTGACTCTACGTGGGCTTAAGGATTTTACCTGATCAGATTTGAAGTTGTTCAACCTTTGGTGTCTTTTTTCTTGTGGCTGTGTTTGTTCTTTTTTCTTCGTTCTCCGTTTTTTTTTTCCCCCGTTTATTCTTCGTTCAGTTTCTTTTTTCTTTACTACTTCTACTACTACTACTGCTACTACTACTACTACTACTTCTTATGTTGCTAAATTTTTTTTTCCTTGTTGTCTACATCATTCTCTAGTTGTTGTTGTTGCTGTTGTTGTAGTAATAGCAGCAGCAGCAGCAGTAGTAGTAGTAGTAGTAGTAGTAGAAGTAATTGCTGTTGTTCTTCACTAGCACCTTCTCATCCCTCCTCTTCGTTCTCCTTTATCGTCCACCTCATCCCTTATTTCCTCTTCCTTTCTTCCTTGTTAATTCAATTTATGGACGGCACGAAAAACATGTAACACGGTAACGCTGACTCAGGCTTCGTTAAGTAAAGCAAGTGGCGCGTCGCTGGGAAGGGTTCTCTCCCCTGACGATCCGTGCCTCCTTCTGCTTCAGGTGCTTTACGCAAATTGGCGTCCTGGGCATTGTTGTCACCTGCTCTCCTCCCTTTGCTTCCCTTACATTTACCCAAGGCAGGGCAGTTACTCGGCACGTAAACAAGACCTTTATGAGTGACCCGGGGAAAAGATTCTTGCTGAAGTAGACAAATAAGGAATCTTTAAGGGGAATATTGGGTAAAACTGTGTAATTTCTTTTGTTTTACTCTACCTAAAGCTCGGTTGGTTTTGATTTAACATTTTGTAACGGTGACTGTATGGCTGTGACGTTGTGGCGCCTTTCCTTTTTTTTTTTTTCATTATAATCATAGCCATCATCGTCTTTAATGGCTATAGTTGATTCAGGATTGCAGCAAATAAGAATAACAAAGAATACGATGAAGGAAGCACCATAGACAAAAAAAAAAAAAGTATGGAGGAGTTCTGAATGAAGGCGTTTTCTCCAACACATTACAGCTTCTACATTACCATCTCTACCCATCTACCTTTGGCATCGTGAACAATTCGTTTCAGAAGCACTCGACTTCGGAATTTCATATATCGTGTTATCTTATCCATTTCATTTTATTTTTTTCAGCAACACTGTTCTTATTGTCTTATCTCTCTGTTCACCATCTTTTTAAATTTCCTCCTTTTCTCTTCTTTGATAAATGGTTATATCTTTTTCTCTCTTCATACTCTTCATAACGTGACCAAGAAGGGCCACAAGACACCTCACGTGGTTCAGAACTTTAGTATGTTTAAGAAAAGGTAATTTTTGACTTGATAGTGGAAAATACTGAACGCAATTGTCATGAGATGGTAGTGAAAACAAACTAATAAATTACGACTAAACTTCAAAGCAACGTTACACAAGCAGCTTCAAAACCACACGTAAAAACAAGAATAGATGTGCAATATTAACAATGGTCTCGCTTTTATTGTCGTTGCTGTACAGTTATACGGAGCCACTTATTTGCTTAATACAGTTGATTTCATGAACCCTGACTCATTTATTTATTCATTTATCTATCTATCTATCCATTACTCAGTTCGTAGTTAATGTTTTCATGAAGCCAAACACAAACACACAGAAAGATATACTAATTAGTTTCAGACAATTTGTTTTCATGAATCCTGGCATTCTATTTGTATTTTATTAGTAAGCAGTAATTGCACACATAATTACATACCAGTTTAATGTGAATTGATCTACTTTAAAGCAGACGTTGCCAGGCTACGGCACACTCGTACCTTTCAGAGACCGGCGATGTGTTTCAGATGGGGTGCACTCCCAATATTAACCTGACAGCACACGGCACGAGTTTTACGAGACAGTACGTGACGACAACTGTGCCAGTAAATAGACTGTTACATAAACCTTGAACTAAATATTACGCTGCAGCCTGCTGATAATGAGCTTTGTAATGCATCAGTAGCAAAAATAACGATGAGGTTCTTTTTCTGATTTAAAATTCAGTGTCGGAGTTTGGGGATTAATAAGAATTCCAGCTTATATATCTGCAATGAAAGTATGAAACAGGACAATACATTATGAAAGTTCTGTTAAAGTTAAAATACAGTTTCAAACATGGAGTTGTGCTGTTTCGTTTAACTGAAAGACTAAATATGGAAGACTTCATGATACTGATTAGCATAATAGCACTGAGGGACACAACTGCCAGAGAGAGAGAGAGAGAGAGAGAGAGAGAGAGAGAGAGAGAGAGAGAGAGAGAGAGAGAGAGAGAGAGAGAGAGAGAGAGAGAGAAATGGCCTCGTTTTCGTGATAAAAAGACGACGAAGTAAGCTGGTAAAGACAAAAGCAATGTGAGGAGGTTTCTTTCCTGGCAGTCTGAAACATGGAAGTGATAAGAAATAAGTGGCGATTTCCCGCAGGCTCCCTTAACTGATTATCTAAATGCTGCGAATCTGAGCCATTAAAGACGATCAGATATTTTCTTTGCCCTTGTTGTCTGGGAGAAAAATGGATAACCTCCTTACACGCTTTTTACAGCAAGAGAAAAGTGTGTTGGCTAAGATAAGGGTAAAAAAAGGTAAGATATTTGTTATAGATCGTATGTTGAGAATCACACTGGTATACACTACTGTGCATACATATTTAATTGTGGCTTGTTCATCATATTCAAAGTTATTGTCTGGCTTTTTAACTCCGGCATTTTTGTGAGACTACCCTGTTATAGTTTTCTAAGAATAATTCAATTGAACTTTCCTCTCTTCCATTAGGCTTATTGAATTACGTCGTTCTCTGCTTCTCTTAAGTTAGTTTTTATCTTCTCTTTCCTTCGGGTGGGATTTTACAGGGAATATATTAATCTTCACCAATACGTATAAAGGCAGATGGTGGAAAATCTTACAAACGGTCATACTCACGCAACAAACGTAGAAAATGAGCGCGCCGTACTCATGGCGGTGTGCTTAAATTATTTCTCCCCAGTAATCGTCGTCACTTTGGGCAATATGCTGGTTTTGCAAGCTGTCATTGAGCAACAGCTGCGTGTACTCAGCAGCCATCGATCCAGAGTTTGCGTTCCAGGTCGCACTCTGATAGCGGGACAGGTGTTACCCATGGGATTTATGACCTGATAAATGTGATAAATGCGATCATTACGGAACACTGCGAATTTCCTCTGGGTTTCCAACATAGCCAGCAGGAGTTTCATGTGCCAGCAACTTCAAGGCAGATGCGACTTTATACATCGTGGCAATATCTTTTTAGTGATAAACTACCTGAATAAAACGTTGGATGGCAGGAATGGGGGTCAGTGGTAACCTCGCCACACTGATGTTAAAAAGGAAGTGAGCCAGAAATAAAAAATAAAAAAATAAAAAAAATTGGAGCAGCATGAGTGTTAGCGCCTTCATAATGATCAGCCAAGCTTCAACTAGAGAAGAGCAGCAATGACTTAAATCTATCGTGGCACATGACAATTGGCAAGCGTATCACTATAAAGGCTATTCCATATTACTTTTTTGTCCTGATGGCGATTCTTTACCTTTAATATTCCCTTGTTGCCTTGCCTCTAGCCTTCCTTTTCACGACTGCACGAACAATGAATACGTACACCAGGTCTGAGTGACTGACTGCGCCGTCACTGCACTGTAATCCAAGACAACACTCGATCCGTGTGTCCTACCACCGCCAGCACAATGCAGACGCTTAACATTCGCCACTCTGCCATCCACAAAAATTGATGTTACCTAGAAGATTTGCATTTGTCATCTGTAAGTGTAAGCTTGTTTAAATTGTAATTCTTCGCTGAATTGTTCACGGCACAGTTTACTCCACGAGGTACATTAATGTTACTTAGCCGTCCTTCTTTGAAAAAAAAATAATTGCCAAGTTTGGAAGGTAAGTGGAAGCACTCCAACTAATTTCCTGCCGCCTTAAAAATATCGCTTCGCCCGTCACCACCCTCGGTCTGGAACACGAGGCGCTTGGCCAGGCAGGGGTTACTGAATATGCATATAATATCTGAATTATTCATGTCTGTCTCACTCTGGCAGACCATACTATAAATACATTTTTTTCTTGATACCATTTGTAGCATTGCTGCTGCTATTAATGTTAACAACAGCAATACCAACAACAGTCATAATAATAATAATAATAATAATAATAATAATAATAATAATAATAATAATAATAATAATAATACCGTTGCAAAATACAAACCATTCTTGCTGTGTACAATGGATAAAAGTTGTAATGCTTGATAAATGTTATACGATATTAACCTTATTAGCAATTAATTAAGAAACATGCAACGTTTCTGTGTTCATTCAACCCTTGGCTACATATGCACTATTGTTGCTGTGTATGTAGAAAGAGCTATGCTGATGGGATCAGTAATAATACCTTTACACTGCTATGGTCGTTTTTTAAGATTCAGGGCATTGTAAAGAAGGATTTAAATGGACACATGAAAAAGAGAGAATAAAGGATAAAATCATGTTATTTTCTGTAGGTTATAGTAAAAAAAAAAAAAATAGATCTTCAAAGCTACAATAGTTTATGAGAAATTCTCTAACGGTGAAGAAGGTAAGTAATGAACGTTATAATCAATTAATGCAGAATCCTGCAGCACTACTACTACTACTACTACGACTAGCACTACTACTAGTACTACTATTTAACTGCACCGCAATTTTAGTTGTTTAATCTTTAAAATCATTATTTATATTTGTACAAGTAATGGTAAAGGTGATTGGACATAATTGCTATGGATGCGTAGCTAGAAGATTTATAACCCCTTAATGGAAAGTACCATCCTTAACTTGATAAAACCCTTTCATATTATCTAGAATATACATACTGCAATAGACGCGGAGTACTGAAAGGGTTAAGCTGAGTGAAAGCTATCGCAGCAAAGGGTTAAGCCAAATAATACATCAAGCTTAAGCATGTTAAACACTGTAATGTATTGATTTATTCCTGTCTGACTGAAACGAATTACTGCAACTGCCAGTGGAAGTGAGGCCTCTGATAACGGTCAGTCAATACTGGCTGTGAGGGCCAAGGGTCGCGGCGCTGCGGCTGGCTGGCGGTCTTCAACTTGCGGCGTGGGAGTCAGGCGTGAGAGAGGCGCGTGCTATTAGATCCAGCCACGGGATGTGTTTGCTTAGCCAATGACAAGCCAGCTATCCGTGCAGGAACCAGGTAACTGTTTATCTGTGGAAACTGACGCACATAGTTCCTCATGGCTCACTCCGCGTTTCGCACATCAAAGGCCGAAAATAACAGCCCTGCCCTGAAGGTCGTGCTGAAGTGCAGAGAGCGTGGCAGGTATAGTCGTTTAAATTATCATTTTTAGTAGAATCCTATTGATGTACAAACATTTATTTTGCCAGATTATACTATAGCAGAACATCGATTTTACGCGAATCGATTTTAATTTATCAATTTAATGAAATGCTTAAAAAAAAAAAAGACTTACTTGATCTGATGGTGTCTTAATTTAAATCAATTAATCAAACCCCTCCGTGGTAGTGGCGTGACAGTGGGGAGTGCGTGGCGGCTGTGGGGGTCTGTTCTCTGCGGGCACAGGACCCTGTCTGGCGGGAAAACGGTGTGCTCTCTTCCCGTCTGTGTAACATTGGCACCTGTGGCTTTGGTAATTTGATATTTCATTCAATTTTTGCCATTTTGAATGTGACCTTATATGACAATGCTGCAGCGCAAAAAAAAAAAAAAAATGCAGTGAATGAATGTTTATGTGACTCGTGTTTTCCCCGGGGCATTTCATTAATGCAATATAGTGTTGGCAAATCCCTGGGCGCCTTGCCGCCTCTGTCCACCTCCCCTCGTCTCCGCTGAGGCCAAACGCTCCTCTTGGAGATAATATATTCATGCGACAACAATTTGCTGCCCATATTATATTCCCTTTGATGAAGGAGAGCTGCACGGCACGCTGAGCTGCTGGATCAACCCTAAGCGAGGGGCGGTGCTCACCCTTGCTGCGTTTACTGCACCTCTAGCCTCTTTAATGTTCTCTGCCACCTTCATCCTGGCCTGGCAGCAACAGTAACACTAGCGGTGGTGGTGATGATGGTAGTAGCAATAGTAGTGGTGGTGATGGTAGTTGCAGTAATAGTAGTAACATAGTGTACGTGTCCATCTGTCATCCCTCTCCAACTAGTAACAGTCGTAAAATAGCATATAGGTGTCCATTTGACATCCAGATCCATAAATTGTTGTAATCTTTTAAAGTTCCTTATTGGCTGAACTTGTTCCAGTCCTCACCAGTGTTTTCTATTCTCTCCGTGCCATTTTTCCGCGTCACCGAGGCTTTGGGTCACGTGCCGTCAGGAGACGAGCAGAATGTTGCAGACGTTAAGGTTTTACAGCAACATTCATCACAAGGCCATGTTCCTGTAGGCAGGCGGACGCTAAGATGTTCCTGAAGCGTCTGGTGTCTTGCATTTTTCTTCATTTTCACAAACTCAAGAAGTGGCGACAGACGGACGGATCTGTGGTCGTTGAGAGTTACTGAGGGCGTGCAGGTCTTATTCTCACAGATGGGTTATGTTGTTTCTGTCATTCAGGTCTTGATGAAGAGTTTTACTCAACCTCAATAAATACGAGTATGAAAATTCTTCTGATTGTCTTTTCGTTCATAGCATAAAGTTATGAAAACGAAATTTTACTAAATTGAAAACTGGAATGGAGCCAGATTTGTCATTGTTCACGCTTTAGGAGTGGGTGGGTTTGTGCCAAATGCATTATTAGTGTTTCAGTCAAAACATGGCAACAATGGTTTCAGGATTCTATGAATCATGAAACCATTCTCGAATGGTCTGAAAAACAGTTGATATCAAACATCCGATCCCGCTCACTAATAGTAAAGGGCAATGCCACTTGTTATAACAAAAATGACAAACAAAGCGTCCACACTGTTTAAGAAAGTCAGCCATGATTAAATGGCTGGAGGAGAACAACATGTCCCACAACCCGGAAGATACAAACACTGAGCTGCTGGGCACTGTGAAAAATAACTGTCATAAACAAATGCGCTGACATCATTGCAAACTTGTACGGACAAATTATCACTGCCAGCTACGTGCCATTCAGCTGGCGTGGGCACAAATGAAACATTACACGGATTCGTGTGAGAAATTCAAATGGCGATAAAAAAAAAAAAAAAACTACGCAAGGTTGAATAGTTATTCAGAGAAACAATAAATGAAATCTCCCCACCAGACCGGCAAAAGTGTGTGGCGCCGCCAAGAAAATAGAAGGCCAGTTCGTAGAGAGTGGCATGAAGTGATCAATGACTCCATTGAAGGTTTTGTAATAAACTTGGATGACGCCAGCAATGAGGAGAAATTCTCTCTCTCTCTCTCTCTCTCTGTAGATATGTACAAAATATATGAGTGTATGTTATATAAAAGTTTTAAATGCTTCTCTTGATGACTAAAGATAAAATAATAAAAGAAAACAAGGTAGAAGAATAAACAAAAACAGGGGAAACATAGAGATAAATAAGTACAGAAGCACGTATGCGATAGAAGATAAAGTAGTGAAAAAATCGGATGGCAGATGGTGCTGTCAGCTGTCACGATGGAACAAGAGCCTGAAAAGCCCATGATTTATGACCAGGCTTCCTCGGACAATAAATAACAGTTATCGCACGTGAAGAATGACGTCGGGGGAGGAGGACACTCGGCGGCCTCCACGTTATAAGAAACTGGGAATTGCCTTCGTCTAGATGTGAGAGAGAGAAAGAAACGAGGCCACCACGAGAAGAGGAACGGAAAGAAAGGTAGAGGGAGATGTGAGGCACTCAGCGTCCAAGAGGAATAGGAGGAGGGGGAAGAAAATGAAGATGGAGATGCGGGGAATTCACGATCCATGGGGAGAGGGAGGGAAGGAAAGAAAGACAAGAGGGAGATACAGGGAACTCCGTGTGTACCTGTCTCTCCTGGCGGCGAGTCTCTGGGTCTGGCGTCGTTGTGGGCGTATCGATACCAAAAATATCGATACTTGTGATGCAGTTCCAGCTATTTACAATGAAAGATCGATACTTACGCCTAGGTGTCAATATTTTCGATTACTGGCTTATGCAACAAAGAAATAGTACTGTGCATGGATTCAACTTTTACGTCTGGCATTCCGGAAAAGTGTGCACGTGATCGAATTTGTCTATCTTACAAGGAATAAGAATGCCTTTTTTTTTTTTTTTCAATGTACGTAGAAAAGACATTAGTCAAAGGAAAAATATTTATAGACATAAAAGTTTGAAACACATATTCGCCTTTGCTAGCGTGACCTTACCCTAGATCGGGATAGTGAGTAAGTCTTCCTTTCTCCAAGACCTAGATGGCAACACAAGCACCCGCTCGTTCACCCCCTGCTGGCCTCCGCTAAGCATGGGTTGTTGCTTCGCCCTCGCGCCGCTTGTCTCTGTTGTTGGATCTGTGTATGCGTTAAGGGTTGCTCGTGTCCAGTGGGGGAATTTCGTTATTCTTGACTAACCTGTGGCAAGGTAAGCAATAATATATGTGTGTTCGCTGGTTTGTGTGTTTGTGTGTGTGTACGTCCCGTCACACTATAACGAGTGTCTGTTTTAGTAATGGCCTACAGCTATCTGCGTATTGCTTTAAATCTGCACCCTATAGTGAACTGTTTGCTTCGCCTCCGTGGATGTCTAGCTTGCTATGCGCTGGACACGACACACCAGGTGAGTGCGTGGCCTGACGATCCTTGAGAAATGGTTAACAGACTCTCATATTCTAAATTGTCTTAAAAGCGGGTTCAGACAGAATGCTCGCAAAAAAAAAAAAAAAAAAAAAAAAGACACTGATGTGAAGAGAAGACACGATAAGGTAGGAATTTAAAAGAAACAATATTATAAATCAAACTACATGAAAAATAGTGATGAAAAGTCTTTTATAATGTAAGTGCATTCGCCTGCTGTTGCCTGTCCCCTTCTGCAGTTTGTGCATAAGCTCGCCTTCTGTGGTATATTTTCAGCGTTGGTCCTTGCTTCGTGAGGAGGGAGGAAGAGAGAGGGGACGCAGAGAGCTTGTGCCGAGAAGGGTCTGGAGGGAGATAAGAAAGATGACAAATGAGGACTGACCGAGGAAAGTGTTTGGCTTCACGGTAAGGAAAGAGCTATTTTATTGTGTAAGGTTTTATTCTGTAGGAGAAAAAAGAGTAATAATTCAGCTAGTTAGTGCCGGCGAGGGCCTGGCGGAGAAGAAAGATGATGAATGATGACTGAACGAGGAAAAGTGTTTGGCTTCAAGGTTAAGGAAAGAAATGTATTTTATTGTGCTGTATTAATACTTACTCCAGTGTTACTCTACGGAAAATCAGGAACTCAGAGGATTTCCCGAACATTTCCAATTGAACTTTTTAACTGCTATGCTTTCTTTTCTTTCGTTAAATAAAATGCAATGCAGTTTTTGTGTATAATTTTGAGGTGCTATTGCCAGAAAAGAAATTATCGAAAAGTTCAGACCTTTTAGCATTTGGAATTTTATTATTTTCTCAAATGAAGGCACGTGGTTCAATGACAAACCTCACAACGTCACAAGCAGTTAAATTATCAACAGCAGTCTGCACTATACGCAAAGATGCTTTCCTTAGTTCCGCGGTTCGCACAGTACTTATTTCCGGCGCAAGTATTATTTGTTATGGAAATTACATCTTCATGATTTAAGTTTGAGAGATGGAAGAGTCACGCAGGCTTGAAGCAGGAGTAATACCACACATTTTCCAGAGTTTCCACAACTAGTCTACCTCAGAGAAAATGCAGCAGTGAGGTCTTGTACAAAAAGAAACCTGTAGTTGAGACGTAAGTGACTTTATTATAATATTTGCTTCAGAATGTTTCCTTCAATTTTCCTACTAATTTTTTTAGATCTTTTTTCCCTTCCTGTTTTTTTTTTTTAAACCTTTCTCAATTATCACATATCGCCGATCTTCACTACTATTTTTCAATGCTTTGTTTTACCTCTTCTCAAATTCTCTCTCTCTCTCTCTCTCTCTCTCTCTCTCTCTCTCTCTCTCTCTCTCTCTCTCTCTCTCTCTCTCTCTCTCTCTCTCTCTCTCTCTCTCTCTCTCTCTCTCTCTCTCTCATTCTGGTCACCTTTTCGGCAGTCAGCTTACTCACATCTATCCTTCCTCGGCAACACTACTGCACATCCCAGATAAATTCATTCTCGTGTCCTTGTGTCTTCTTCAACACTAATGGTACCGTTAAAGTTGCGGAATACATCACTGCATAAAACTTTCATCAAGACGTGCAAAACACATCCTGACAACTCTTAACTCTTGGCATGAGTTACAGCGTCTTCCTCCTCAGCATTCTGCACAACACCGTGATAACCGCCGTATCTTCCCTTCCGCTGCACCCACGTCAACTTTTCGCCAACTCGTAAAAACTGAGCTTGCAAACTTCTTTTCTGACCAGAGAGTCTTTCCCCTCCTATCATATTTTACGCTTCCTTTATGTAGAGAAGATTTTTTATATTTTTTTTATAGTTCACTCACCATCTATGGGTCGTAAGTAATCTGTGAATTAATAATTGCTACCAACGCCTGAATATTACAACTAAAAGACAAATAATTGCAACCAGCGTCTGAATACTTTCAACTCCACTTGCACTGCTCTTGTGCAAAGGATGGAATGAAAAGCATTTCGTCTTATCAGCTACTCTCGTCTAACTGATTGTCTTCAGCCTCTCTCTTATAAATTTTTCAAAACTAATGGTAATCTATTACTGTTTGTCGTTCCTTTGTGTTCTCCCTGGCAGCGCGGCCATCAGTATATTAATTTTGGGCACATTCTTGACGTGGGTGTGCGATATCAGGCCTGGATTTAATTACCAGGCATCCGTTAATTAAGTTGTGCCTTACTCATCGCACATCCAGCAAGCAGGAGTGGAACATTTCACTCCTGCTTGTGAAACACGCACGACCACACACACACACACACACACACACACGCACACGCACACACACACACACACACACACACACACACACACGAAGCATCACTCGGAAGTTCGCTTTTTCTGTCCTACGTCCCTTACTTTGATTTATAATTATATAGCCTATCATAACCAGCGTCGCAAGAACAAACAAATATCAGTGAAATGTTGGTATTTCTTCTTCCTTTGTGTTTCTTATTTATTTTGTGGCAACGTGCAGAGGCTGGTACACTTAAAGGACTTAAAATAAACCAAGAGTAAAGGAAAAGCCAACAGCAAACGTTTCATAAATGTAAAAGTAAAGAACATTATTTTGCAATCCAGTCCCGAGGCGGCCTGATGCTTCCCTTCTGCCGCCGTTTTGTTTTATATCAAGGAGGGAAGACACAACCAGGGAGGATATTTCAGCCCACCAATATTCCAGCTTCTTCATCGGTGTTTCCCAATATTTTTCTTTAACTTTTGTCCGTTGTCTTTTGTCTTACTTTTATTTTTCTTCCAAAGTCGCTTCCATCTGTCTTGGTGAAGGATTTTCTCTGAAAAGCGCACATTATTGTGCAAAATCACGCCATTTTTACTCGTGAAGTAATACGTTTCACCCGCTTTCTGTAATTGTACATCAAATATCTTGTATCACCTGCATGGACACGGTTCAGTCGCATGAATATTGTTTGGCGGCTACCAGCACCAGCAGCAACAACTCTCCTACCTTACCAAGCCGCTGCTATGGCGTTGCTGAATACTGATTTATCACCTCTGGTAGCGGCATGGTAACTTGGCCCTCGGAAGAATGCCTAGTTAGTAAGTTTGCTGAATCCAGGCCCTAATTGCCACCCACAACCGTCCAACTCACTACATCCAACGAACTACACAATGTGATCACAAAATAATAGTTTTCTCTGTCAGAGTGAGACAGACGGGAAGAGATTCAGTAATAATGTTGAAAATTGTATTTATCCTTCGCTTGGTGTCAGTAAACAACGGATGTAAAGTGCACGCGTGTTTCAGTGCGGATGTTGACGCGGTAATTTATAGAAGCGTTCGTGTTTGTCTGGCTGTAAAAGTAAGTGTTCATTTCCCGCGCGGTGAGAAACCTCTTTGCGCTGCTTCCCGGTGTCAGCGGCTCCCGGCTCAGAGGTTATTAATGTTGTGCATCATTGGCGGCGGTAGCGGTGGTGGTTGTGGCAGCAGCGGCGGTGTGGCGGGGTGCATTGGGTGTCTGGTGCAGCTGATCTCGTGTGCCATTCCTACTTTCTGCAGTTTGTTTCATTGTTACATAAAATCTTTGACTTTGCTTATTCCTTTCACAGTTTATTGACATATTATTAATTTATCACAATTGCAATCTTTATGGCTTTGAAAATTTTGCAGCAACGCCATATGACAGCGATGTTGCGGCGCCACAAACTAAATCAACCAATCAATTCATTAATCACAAACTACTCTGCAACATTCCTTTTTGTTCAACAGCCACCTCTGAATCTTGTATTACGACAGTATGGCGATTGTTAGTTAATTTAAGTAGCTTCAGAAACTAGAAGGCGCGCCTCTTAGAGGGGCGTAAGAACACAGGAGGGATGAATTCGCCTGCCCCCTCAAAAATCAGATACATAACTGTCCGTCTATCTATACTATCTTCATTAATTCATCGTGTTGCAGTGAACGTCTTGTATTACAGGGGCACAGCTTCGTAATGGCCAACAGGTCTGCAGCTATTTGTTTTCTGCTGTGCATTTGTCACAGAAAACAACAGCAGCAACAACAACAAGAGGAAGAATTTCTCGTATCTAACAGCTACTTACGCTCGTCTGCTGCAGGAGTTCTTGTTCACATGCCTTGTCCTACATACATAGTTTGTCCATTACGAGTGTATTGTAGGCGTGTTATTTGGCGGGCAACAAAGTGTAGGGTTCAGGACACTATGCAATGGCAATCTAAAGAGACAATTGTTGGGAAATTTCACGTTAATGGGAGTGCAATACTAATGGGTCATACGTTTGGCCCGTAATGGCAGGGGAGACTGGAGGGGCTACGGCGTTTTGTAAGGATTTTAAAGGCTCGTGCAATAACTATGGAAAAAAAGAGAAAGAAAGGAAAGAAAAAGGAAAAAAGGACTAAAACTGAAACAAAAAAAGTATATTTTCCTTAATACGGATGAAAAACCTGGATTGACGGAGACTAAACGGCAGAAATATGTTATAAGAATTAGAAGCGCATGTTTGGTGCTTTCTCTCAATCTTCAAGTCCTCTCATCTTCATACGTCACACCACTTAAGTAAGACGAAGGAGAAATGACAAAGTGAGTGGTAATGAATGCTGGTGGTAACTTGACTTTTGACAGTAAAGATACAGAGACAAAAGTTACATTGATTTTCAGAATTTCACCCAGTGTAGAAACATATAGTTTATTCCTCCGCTATCCAAGCCTCTTTTCCTATAACAGATTTTCCTTCTCTCTCCCCATCCTCTCCCACTTCAATTTTTCAGCCACTTTACTGTATTTTTGTTCTGCTCGCCATCCCAGCAAACGGCCACTGCGTTATTCAGGTTGCAGCATTTAGCTTCTCCAGTGGTTAACAAAGGCAGTCATTTACCGACCAGACCAATGTTTAAGAGGTCTGTGGTCTCCCTACTATTTGTACAATTTAGCACTATCAGTTTGGCTTTTGTAACTAGCACTGGTTGCTGAAACTCTCATGGAACTGCGCGAAGAGGAACCGGGTACAGGGAGGAAGGCTTTTTTCATGCTCTGAAAAACACTACTCAACATTCCCTATATAAAGGTTGGTACTACATTCGCATGCTTCCACATTATCGATAAATTTCCTGAATCTAGTGATTTTCTAGAGAGTAACTAGCGGTTCACTAATAACCTCTTTGCATTTTTATAGTATTGTGGTGTATATGGTCTGATCCTGGTGACTAACTTTTTTCAGCCAATCTATTAGCCTATCAAGCTTGCACATGTATTATTCTCAGTCGTGAAGTACATACAATTATTATCATCAGCTCACACAAGCTCATATCAAGACAAGGATCTCCCTCAGTGGTTTGGGTGAACGAGTTACACCATACCTCACCACGCTAGCTTTGGTCGTCTTGGCATGGCGGAGTTCCCGGGTTACAAGGCCACAGCTCCTCTGTTATGTCCCCTACCTATTGTCATATCAGCTGAGGCGGCAGCGTGAAAGGAGACAAGTCCAAATCGTCTCCAACTGAGCAGGGATTAGAACCCGACGCCTCTCTGGTGAGGGGAATGGCACACTACCGGGGCGAGTTTTATGATCACAATATACGCAACAGTAAATTGTGTTGGAGCTCAGAAGTTGCGGTCTTATTGATCAATATACATAATACCTCTTCAGATTATCTATCGTTTCTTTGATATCTGTATATGTAGTACGTAGCCTATACAGTTTCTTCCCCAGTGAACGCATTTGATAGGGTGATAATTTTTACATAATAATTTTACTTTCATTTCATGTTTTAATAATTCATACCTCGCTTGCATTTTCTTACTCGGTAACCAACAGGTTTTCATTATTTCTTTGCCTTTATATTCAAAGTCCACCTTCCTCGGCGTGCCTCATTTTCTTGGCCTCGCCTCGGCCTCTCTCTTGCCTCGTTTGCTCCTCCAAACTTTTGTTTCTAAAAACTTATATCGTATTTTTTTTTTCTCTTTCTTTCCGCCGAGACACTGAGGTTCCCCTTTGTACTCTTTTTTGGCAGGTTTTTTAATTAATTTTCTTTCCTCCATGCACCCCCAAACACATTGTGCACTTTTATCTCGCGCGACACGCCCCTCCCCCTCTGTGTAATTGTTTTTCCCGCGCACCGAGACACCACCACCACCACAACCACCATATCCTGTGCCTCGCTCCTTCAAGAATACTCTGCCATATTACGTTAGCACTTCAGATTCATGATTATTTAAATTTTGTTGAAATATTAACTATATCACATATTAATAAATGTCCAAAGTGATTCATGGTGCACAGCATTGCGTGGCTGATTGTTGCTGGCAGTGGATCCTTGCTTTGTGTGGCAGACTGCAAGACTGATTTTGTGTTACTGCTTTAAATGTAACTCCTCTCTCGATTCTTGTTATTATTATTATTATTATTATTATTATTATTATTATTATTCGTAGTGCTGGATGCGACACCTGGTGCAACTCACGCATCCGCGGCTCCATCTTGCCTTGCCTATTTGCTCCGCACTTACCTGCTGCTTGATGAACAGGAGCTACTCAAGGGCGCCATACACGTTCAGGCGGCCTGTCTGGCCGCCCGCACAAAGCAGGACTGTTCAGGAAAAAGTGAGCGCGTATGGGATGTTGAGGCGGCGTGTGCAGGCCGGAGGACTGAGTGAATAGTGTGAGGATGACAGGCCGGGCTGGCTGTGCCCCTTGAGCATGTATAGGGCTAGGCTGGCTGCCCATTTGCCTCGCCGCGCCCTGGATTCGAACCGGATTCGAACACGGGTCTTCTTAGTTATGAACCGAGCGTGCTGACCATTACACTACGCAGTGTGTTTGTGTTAAATATATTAGTTTTGTTAGGCTACGTTTTTTCTACTCTTCCGCCATGCAGTGAAATTATCTTTGCACATTTTTTTTATGGTATGTATAAGTCATAGTAGCATTTATTATTACTAAAAAAAAAAAAAATACTACATGATAGTATTAATGCTCTATTTCTTCGTTATGATACTATTTTTAAATCGTAGTTCGTGAGGCAGTATTGGAACAGTGGACTCTTCAGAAGACTGAGGAGTGAGAAGCGCCCTTCCTTCCTCTCTTCCGTGCTGCCATTAAGAGTAAGTACTGTGTTGGTTGCTTCTTGGAATATTAACTTCTTACTCATCGCTGGAGGTAACAGCGAAGGGAGTAGTGTGCCAGTGTATGCAAGAAGATCCACTGTCCAGGATTAGAGTGACAAACCAATGGAAAATGCCTTATTTATAAGATTAAGGGTGTTGAGGGCGGGGCAGGAAGGGTAAGGGTTAGGAGGGAGATAGGCACGAGGAAGCGTCTTTATCTTGGAGAGCCTCATCCTTCAGGGCAAGACCAGCAGTCCAGTGTGGTTCTTCTGGATTCGTTAGCTGGCCATGCATTGGTTGAAGATAGAGTTGCAGTTATCGACGCAGGAACTAGTATTATGGGGCGAGTTGGGCGTTGTGTCGCAAGCAGCACAGGTCCCGTGGCTGCCATCACACACTGCCCCTGTTAGTGGCTGCTACATGTTGTTGAGTGTGGCTTGAATAGTCACAGCAGACCTCTACAGTGGTGAAGAGTGGTTGGGGGAAGTGTAACATTTGAACCCTGTCATGCTTGCACCAATTGCTTATCCCAACCTGTCCTGCTTCATGTGCTCGGCCTCAGCTGTTCGTTGTTTGTGCGGCAGCTACCACAGCCAAGGGACCTCTGCCACGCTCCTTATGCTTCGCCTGGGAATTCGCCCTTGAGTCTTTGAATTGTTAGTTACTTCACTTCTGGGTATGTTTGTATTGTTGGTGTCGGTGCTGGCATTGTTACTAGTCTCAATACCTGATTGGGGGCTTCACCTCTCTATTTTGCTGGGATTATTATTAGTCTCATTACCTGGTTGGGGCTTCACATCTCTGATTTGATATTATTATTAGTCTCAATATCTGGTTGGATCTTCACCTCTCTATTTTGATATCATTATTCTCAGTATCTGGTTGGGGGCTTCACCTCTCTATTTTGATACTATTCTTCTTCTTCTTCTTCTTCTTCTTCTTCTTCTTATTATTTTTTTTTTTTATTAGTCTCAATACGTGGTTAGGGGCTTCATCTCTATTTTGCATAAGCTATTAGCGGAGTTGCAATCAGTTTAGCCTCCATCGTGCTTGTGAAGCCTATTGTCATTGTTATTGTTGTGCAGCACACGCCCTTCTGTGCTGTATATTGGTTTCCGATACCATCTCAGAACACACTTTGTTTCTTTTTAAAAATAGAGGGAGCGCCAACGTCACAGAGATAGTGAGGATGATGAACCTCCTCTTCTTAAGTAGGTTTCTGCGCATGCTGCCTCGGACGATGAGGGTGAGGTAGATATATGGGTTGGTGCCCCGCCTCCTGGTGGCTCTGGAACTGCTTTTGTCACTGCCTCGATAGCCTCGACTTTACGGCTGATGGCCAGTCATGGACGCTGGTGGGGAGCATGTCCGGCGCCTCTTTCCCAGCTGCTGATGCATCCAAGATCCGAGACCTCCCCTCTCCTATTACCCGCACTAATGGCTACAGCTGCCACCTTGCAGCCCCCTCTCCATTCAAACCTGTCAGCTCCATGCAGGGTTTTAGACGGTCTGGAAAGTAACTACCCCCGACGTCTATCTAGTTTATTAGCTTACTGGTAATATGCAGGCCATGCGGGTTTTTCTTGTACAATTCTCAGTCTTAGTTAGTTGTGGCCTCTGCAAAACATTTTTTTCTGGAAGGAAACGGGAATGTGAAGACAAAGTAACACTGATCTTCATTCAACACGTTTCGGGATGGAGCATCCCATCTTCAGACCCTAAAAAAAAAAAAAAAAAACAATTAAGACAAACGCACAAAATAATCGTAACGGAGCAAGGACGAGAACTGAGCTCCGAAACGAGGAGTGGTGTATACCTCACCTTGTCTGAAGCGAACACACACTTACCCTCACGCAAGAAGCTTTACAGAGGAAAAATGCTGTTGGTGGACGGAAAAAAACATTTTTTTCTTGGCCGGCTCACAGGAGTCATTTGAAAAGGCTCCAGAAGATAACCGGAATTACCTGCAATGACAGACACATGTAAAGGATTAGTCCAGGCAAAAAATAACTTTAAAAATCCTGTTCATAAATAATTAACCACTTCTTATTCTTGAACAATTAACTTTCACAGTACTCTCCTTTTTTTCCTCCCCCCTGCCTGCCGTGGGGAGTCGCCTTGTCGCGGTGGCGGGGCTTGAAGCGTGGCCGGTGATGCCGCTTCCTTATGGCTTGCCTGTCACTCGTGGTTCGGTGACCTGGGCGCGGATTTTGTTGCGTCTTGAGTGTTCTGTCACTGTAGTTGTGTATATTATGGGAGGAAAAGGAAAGCAGCACTCACGTTCGGATTTATTGTAAAAATATTTTCACAATCGTCTCAAGATGTACAAAACTTTATATATATGCCTCATGGATCACTACCTCAGCACAGGTCCAGGATGGGCGACTCCTCAGTATCACAACGTGAGCTCTCTTCTCTGTCTAGTCCGCGTTCGTCAGTTAAGTACGTATAATTACTTATATAGTGCAGTATTTAAACGGGATGTTGTAACATATATGCATCTACATATATACACAAACTAAATCGGTACACGTAAACAATTGTTAGATTTTGTTTCAAGTTGTGTAGGGACCAGTTTAGTTTAGTAGTTCTCTTTGGCAACAAGATGGTGGTGGACCGCGAACCAGTGGCGGGCGGCTCCTCCCTCCCCTGCACTCACACCTATTTACAATACATACATAAACAATTAGTAAACCATGAGGAAATAGGGTGGATAAGAGATAACGTCCAGCCCTCGTCTGACTCAACATTTCCAAGATAAAACACATGTAGGTTAATATAACAAATTTCTTCACCTTTACTTAATGTTACTTGGGGTTTAATATATTTCTTATAGATCATTTTATTATAATTGTCTCGTAACAGGTGTGTGTGTGTGTGTGTGTGTGTGTGTGTGTGTGTGTGTGTGTTATTGTGGCGTATTTAAGCACATGAATCAATGAATCATTTTAACCTTTTTATTGACGCATCACTATCTGCAGAGGCGACAGCAGTAGGCACACCCTCTGTTCCTTTCCCTGCTTGGCAAGTGAAGTTGGCGCCATATACTAGTGTCCAGTTAATACGGCGCCTAAAAATTAATGGATGCGTCTTCAGTTATTACGTCGCCTGTGTATTAATGAATCGATCCCTATATTTATTTTCGTGCGTGAGTCCGGCCAAGAGTTCAATAAATAAATAAATAAATAAAAACTGCCGCTCTTAAGTCGAGACTCCAAATGGGGGAGAATCAATTTTCAGAGGTGTTATTCCAGTCCATTACATCTCTTACTCCCAATCGTTGTGGCTCCGCTGTAAATCCATCTATCCAGTGTTGATTTTAACGTTTACAAATCTTTATTAAGGAAGGAGTGGACAGACACCGTGTTGGGCGAATGACATCTAGTGCGTGAGGTTTCCAAGCTTCGCCTCCACTATACTGTCTCTTGATATCAAATTTCTTTGATATTAAATTTAGCTTAACCGCATTTCAAGAGATTTTCCCCGCCATTAGAGAAGAAAGGACAGGAGGACGGAGAAGGAAGATGTTGCGACCAAGTTCATGAGACTGCTGCCTATGAGTGTGTGATGCGCCGTGAGCTCAGTGTACCGGTGATCTTTAAGACAGATCATCTTACTGTGCACCGATTAACATTCAGGACAAGTATATCAATGACCCGGTGAACACAAGCCCGTTAATCCACCGGGTAAAACGTGTAAATATTACTTCTGTCTCTACTGGTATACAATATTTCCTGTCTGAACTAGTATACGATGTGATTGGTAACATTCCAGTACAGTATACCAGTAAACTGGATAGGCGATCCTTCATTACATCGGTTAGCAGAAACCCGTTACAATTTCGTATACCGGCAAAGTGACTCGGGTAGCCCTTCCGTGCACAGGTGGATAGACTGGTGTGCCGGGAAACTGGATACGGGTGCACCAGTAATCAACCGAGTGAGTGATGGGAGAGGAAACAATTACTTGGAAATGAAATATGGGACGCAACTCTAATATAAATCCATCTACACATATTATAAATCTCACGGCGTTTTTATTCGGAATAGACAAATATAAATTTTTTTATTAGTTTTTATAACTGTAAAATCACACCGAGGTAGGAAATGAGAAAAATTAAATGGGGGATGTTGACACGTGGATCTGCCTACTACGTTGAAGAGATTGATGGTGATGTGGAGACGGGAGTGTACATCGATGGAAAGATGCTATGTATTCGTATTAATGCTGAGGCTGCATGTACGGTTCAAGCGATGGTATGTGTGGTCAGTTTGTTGTCTAGTGTACATGGTAGTAGTGGTGGTGTCATCATACTGGTGTGTAGTGGTGATAAGTACGAGGTATCAGTCTTGGTGTGTATGAGTGTGTGTATTTCTTATCACATCGCGGCGTTTCGCAATGTTCTTTGTCAAAGCGCATGTATAATAACCAACATTATTTCAACACTGTGGTGGAAACTGCAGTCTTTCCCTCCCTTGAAGCACAAAGCTCTGACCTAATGAGTGCGCTTCGCTACCCACGCTAAGTACTCAGCCGTTCGGAACACCTGTGGTCTTCAATTGCTCACCACGCAATCCGTAATCTGGAAGTCGTTAAGTACATCATTTTTGGTCGTTTGCTACACAATTTTCGGCCTAATTTCACTTAGTACATCATTATTGGTCTAAAAAAATTGGTACACTTGTTTTTGTTTGTTTGGTCATTTGGCAAACACTTTTTGTCTCATAAGGAACACCTCTGGTCTCTTAAGTCGTTAGGTACACAATCCTTGGTCCTTCAACTTGTCTCGTTCTCATACTCGTGCACCTGTGGGGTGACTCCGCCGTGTATCTCGTTGATGATTGCCGTTTCATCCTGATTTCTTTCCATATTTACAGCGTTCTTATCAAAAGGTTCGTCTTGAGCACACTGACATCTCGGCTTGTATTTTTACATCATTTGAATAAATAAAAAAAAAAAAAAACATCAAATGAAGATAAAAATATTAAAAAATACGATTTTTTTTATTTCCTGATTTTATGAATATAATATAATATATATATATATATATATATATATATATATATATATATATATATATATATATATATATATATATATATATATATATATAAATCGTTACCTATATAATTCGCATTAAATAACGTTGTGCTGGTTTGTGCTCCGTCTCGTGAGGGACATTCGAGGTTCCCTGAGCGGTGGCTTGGGATCTGCTTGGAGTCTGTTATCCCTGTTTCCTGATAACGCGCCGCCGCCACTGTGCATTGCAGAGTCGATGCGAAGGAGTGTCTTTGCAGGAGTCACTGCCTGGGGCCTCACACGCTGACAGAGTTCCTGGCGCTGAGGCAGTGGGCGTGACAAGCACCTACACACGGGTAAACTTTGTAGCTATACACCGTCAAACAGGAATCAAATGGAATGTGATGCACGATTACTTATATGAAGACTATTAGACGGCACTCTCCTGGTGACTGGTGGCCAGGAAGGTGCCCACTGCCCTAGGGTGCGGAGGGGCGCCGCCTTCCCCCGCCCTGTCACCCCCACGGCGTATGGTCCCGTATACGTTGACACCCTCGTCGCGCCTCCTGTCCTGCGCGGCAGAGTGGTGGCCTCGCGCGGGATGCAGCACGCCAGCCAAGTCATGCAGGGAGGTGGTGGTGGGCATGCAACAGTCAGCGTCGCGGCCGTAGTCCCTCGGGTTCACCACCATCTGCGGCACGTGCGCTGGGTACGGCTGATACGGGTGCGGGGCGAGGCTGGTGTACACCACAGGGTCCTCGCGGCGCCTGATACCAGAGCTGATTGGGGCCCCGGACATCACCTCCACGTACTCCACGTCCATGCCCTGCAAGCAACACACACACAGGCTGAGTACACCGGCCACTCGCCGGTATCACCTGGCATCACAACTCACGTGGCAGTGTCAATAGCCACCAGTGATCATTAGCCGAATAACCAACCTTGTGGAATCGCTTCTACTGTTTTGCAGGGTTCCCTCAGTGTTAAGTAGGCACCATCATCTGCTGATAATCTCCCTATAAAAACGTGACAGCTGATAATTCTAAGCAGCGAGGGAAGAACGTTAAGCACAGTGGAAGCGAGTGGTGTGTTACTCGACTACTACTAACTGATCGGGGCTTCACCACGCTCACCTTGCTGGGGTTGGGCAGCGTGGTGGTGACGCCCGCCACGGTGTTGCCCTGTAGGATGGCCACGGCTTCCACACAGCGAGGCGCGCCCACACCGGTGCCAGCGCCCGCGCCCGCACTCGCCGCCTCCTCCAGCCCGCCAGTCTCCTGACCTGTAGGGAGGAATTCTGTTCTGTAGCGATGTGCCAGTCTTCGTAAAGTCTGAGGTGTGTTGTGCTGTTGTCAGTAATGTGTCGGTGTGTCTAAGTTATGTCAGGAGTAATTGTTTAAAGATCAAACAATTGCTTAATTCAAATTATATAGTATTCGAACGAGTGTTTTGCTCATCTTGGATACCATCACTTGTTGCAAACTACGAAAAAAATTCATCCATCCTTTGTGGTACGGGTGCCGACTTGAGGTTAATCAATGACTGGTTACTGCCTGCTGTTCAACTATGCAGGCAGCCATGCAGTGCCTTATACCAATATAGACGTAAACATAGGCTAATCGGAAATGGGATACAGGTGATATTTGAAATCATACATGATATCAATGCTGGAAGACTTTGAAGTTCTTTCCCCGACTGACTCGCATTCATTACCTTGATCTTTCCGCTCATGAATTGTACGTAAGAAAAATTAAATTAGTTTTACATAGTCACTTGATTGAGAAAAATTATTTATTAATGAGAAATTAAGTTAATTACATGTAATATAGTCACATCAGATCAAGTACTCAATTTAGCGATTTCCAAAAGGTGGAACAGCCGGGAGCACAAGCACCCCCGTTGAAAAACACCTCTGCTTATGCTGTGCTTTTGAGACAGCATCGTCATGTCTGGCAACCATTGGGGTAGAGAACAGGTGCGGGTGTGTACGCTTGTCCATGAATCAACACCACCGCACCACCGCTGATGTGGTGGATGTTATTGAGACAGTGTGGTCAATACTGGTGATAGCGCGGACGCTCCTTGTTCGAGGAAGAACAGCCCAGTGTGTGCGGTGCCGCTAAGACAGTGGCTAGTTATCAGCTGGGAGAGTAAGATGAAGCAGACGCTGATCGTGAGAGGAACATTCCTGCTCATGTTGCGCTGTTCAGACGTTTGAGTGGTCATTAGCTTGGTGATTGAATCTGATTGGTGAAGCAACCAATAGAGTGACTCTTACCCTTAAACGACCTTGTCAATGCAGTGCTGCTCAGACAGACGTGCTGGAGTTTTGTCGCCTGTTACATGATAGTCCCTAATGCCTGCATCTCGGCGTAGTTTTTTCTTTTTTTATTTATTTATTCTAGTTTAATGGTCATGCACAGCTTTACATAATTTTGGTAACCAAGTGCTCTAGTTTATAATTTCCATGATAGAACAAATAGGAATAATGAATAAAGCTTTTGTGGCGAGCCTAAAATTTTTATTTTTAACCCATGCCACGTAACCTGAGCTCTCTCTCTCTCTCTCTCTCTCTCTCTCTCTCTCTCTCTCTCTCTCTCTCTCTCTCTCTCTCTCTCTCTCTCTCTCTCTCTCTCTCTCTCCCCCCCAGCCCATAGACCCACAGGATGTCCCCCCACAGAATGTTTTACGAATCACAGTCGACTCACCACAGCCTGTCCAGCAAAATCACAGCTACACAAACCACGTACTAACACAATAATAGCTCCCTTTTTCGTACAGGTCTGCTGATACTACCTCTTCTCCACTCGTCTCTTGCATACGGTTCCTCCACTACTCCACTCGTCTCTTGCATACGGTTCCTCCACTACTTCTTCCACCTGTCTTGTGTGCCTTCCGCCCTCATGTAGACCATCACACACACATTGAAGTTTCCCCCCTACCACCTCTTTCTCTCATCTCACCACATAGCTCACAGAGACGAGATTTCCCCACCACAGCTGCACACTGCCTCTCCTACCAATCTTCACTCCCTCCTGCATCTCACACAATCTCTCTTCTCATATCTTGTAACACATAAATAACACTCTTCACTCCACCATTCACTTCTCTCCCTCATTCCAACACACACACACACACACACACACACACACACTACATACCTCAGACCACCACAACATTTCTATATATAACTGCCACTCTTCTTTCACATCTCTATTATTTCGGTCTTTCATTGCATCTCTTCATGTACACACACACACACACACACACACACACGAGCAGGTTTCTCTCTCTCTCTCTCTCTCTCTCTCTCTCTCTCTCTCTCTCTCTCTCTCTCTCTCTCTCTCTCTCTCAACATTACACACTTGAAAAATGAAATAATAACAATGAAATTACAAAAAGGAGCTGTGTTCTTGTGTTAATAATTACTACTGTCCTGTATCATCAATCTGAAAGCAGCTCCTGGCACCTTTCTTTCTCTTCCTCATCCGGTTCCCTACCCTCTTGACATTCAATAACACCTGAAATACTCAGCCCACGTCTCTCTCACCTTGTCAATCACCATGATGCTCTACCTACTCACCCGCTCTTTCCCGGACATCCCCTTTCCTGTCCTCATCACCTCTGATAGAAAAAAAAGGGTCTGGCTCCCACTTCGTTTCTCACACTGCCTTTCGCATCACATACCGAGGTGAATTTCTCTGCTCGTTACATCTCTCGTACACTTAGTCCTTCCTCTACAGCGACACTTACATGCCTCTTTTCAGCTTTACTCCACCTCTTCGTATTATCCTGAATGTAAAGTTATGCGTGGTACTGCAAGGATTTGAGGAACTGACATTTTTCTTCTGCATTACCATGATTGTTCTTTAACTGCACATCCCACGCACCTTCTAAATCTAAAACTCACACGGAGGGAAAAGTGTCCAGGAGGAAAACAAGGAACTTACGGAAATATCGAAGGACAGAAATGTGTAATTGTATATATGTCACACACACACACACACACACACACACACACACACACACACACACACACACACAGCTACTAATCGCCACTGCACCACATACTTCGCAGTGACATCATACACCACACCACCCCTCCCACCCTCTACCACATACACTCAATCCCCAAAAATCACAATGACCTCGAGCATACACAAATAAAGCACAAGAGAAATGAGTGAATAAAAAAAAAAAAAAAAAAAAGGAATGCAAAGATTTACAATGAATTTAAAGCTCTCCCTCACCCTCCCCCAACCCTTTCTCCCTCTCTCTTTCTCCTCACATATAATGTAACCCATTAAACAGAGTTACTCCGAAGCCTTGGCGCGAGAAAATCCAATAACCAGACGGAAGAGGCCCCAAGAGGCTCGTTCTCTACACGCAACTCATGAAGGCGCGCACAACGACCACTACATTACGTTTTCCTTAAGCACTGGCGTGAATGTGTGCCATGCGCCGCCAAAGCTCACGGGCGGCATTGCGGGACGCTGGGGGAGAGATCTGATGCCGGGGAGGAGGAGATGATAAGGATGTGTGGATCAGAGACAATGAGAGAGAGAAGATGTAGGAGGAACGGAATAGATGGTGATGAGAGAGAGAGAGAGAGAGAGAGAGAGAGAGAGAGAGAGAGAGAGAGAGAGAGAGAGAGAGAGAGAGAGTTAGATGTGGGAGAAACAGAAATGAGACAGATATGGTAAGGATGAGAGATAAAGAAAGACGAATTCAAACCACGCACACTTAATAACCCATCCAGGAATAGAAGTCGTATTCTTAAGCTTAAGGCAAAAAAAGGGATTTGTATCTATCTTTTTACATATCTAACTAGCGCGAGAGAGCGAGGATGGTGCAAGCATATTGAACATCTTTATATCAACAATAGAATTACGATTTTATTGATTATTTTTTTCACACACACACACACACACACACACACACACACACACACACACACACACACACACACAGCTTGAAATCAATGTGAAAAACGACAAAAATTTTATTTTATTTTATTTTATTTTTTTTTACACAGCACTGGTTTCCTCCTCAACTTTAATCACCTTTGCATGCGGCGTCCACTGTGCTGGCGATCCATTATTATTATTATTTTTACCGCTATTTCCTATCCATTATCGCGGTGTCAGTGACGCTACTCTGACTTTTACGAGCGGCCTTCAGGAGGGTTTACTGTTTCCATCAAGTCTTTTACTAACCGAGGTATTCACTCCACTCGTGTAGATTAAAAGGAAAGCAGGATTTTTAAATATGACTGTGAAAATTGAAAAGGTTTTGTAAAGTGAACGGATTAAACTTTTAGTACTGAGCTTATGATCTTTTACCGGTGGGGCATCCTCTCTCTCTCTCTCTCTCTCTCTCTCTCTCTCTCTCTCTCTCTCTCTCTCTCTCTCTCAACCCCCTCGCTATCACCGTCTCACTCCATCTCCTAGCTCCCCCCCCCCCACCCCGGCCAATCTCTCTGCAATGGCCTAATTAATTTTAAAAGCTCCTCTAATGACCCTGTAATGCACTAAAATACCTGCAAAGTATCCGGAAATTATACATGAACTCTTAGTAATTGCTGCTCAAATTTCAGCGAATGTCCTCGACTCGCTCACGAGGGCGGGAGGGAAGCGTTACGGAAGCGTTACCGCGTCTCCAGTGCCAATAACAACACGCTCTTAGGAACCAGTGAAAATAACTCCTTCCTTTCCAAGTCCGCCGTGATGGTCAAGTCGTGCAGTGTTTAACGTCTAATGCAACCAAGAAACTACAGTGTAATGTCACCTCTACGTCAGGCAGGTGCTGGGTCTTCTAATGCATGAGAGGATGAAAGGCGTGCTTCGTTTTGCATATAGGTGGTGTTGTTGTAACGGTATTCTCAACAGTCTCAGTGTCTCGCTTCCACTACTGGTTCATAAGTTCTAGTGAACGTTATCTGGGTGACTTCAAGTGTGTTTTCGTAATTATTTGGTCATTCACGTGCAAAAAATTTCATGTTATCAACTCCTCTAACGGACGACCTTCAGTCTCTCTCCCTCCGCCGCGATGTTGCATCTCTTACTATCTTCTATTTTTACCTCCACGCTAACTGCTCTTCTAATCTTGCATGCTTGCCCTCATCCCGTGGCTTCGCTTTACAAGACTTGCTACTTTCTCTCACCCATATTCAGTCCATCTCTCTACAAATATTAACGAGTTTTCTCAGTCTTTCATCCCTTTTACTGCTTAACTATGAATTTCCTGCCTGTTGCTCTATTTCCTCTCACCTTTGATTTGAACTTTCAAGAGGGATATTTCAAAACACTTCTGCTCAAATTCTCGACAATTTTTTTGACAATTCTTTTTGTGGACTGGCACCTTTAGTGGGCCTGAAAATTCTCCTCTTATATGAAGAAAAATGAACGACTGTGCCTTTTATCCTGCCTGTAATCTTTTTATATACTGATGTTGACGACGATAACAAACACGGTAACAAACACGTTCCATGACACATTATGAATTATTTCGGCATTGTAGTATAATTATATAATACACTTTCAAGAGGCTCTGTTATGAATAAGTGAAGTGAGAAGCGAGGTACAGGAGACGAGCAACGAGAGACGCATCCAGTGTGGTAAAGACTGTCTTTGCTCACCACTTGCATACTGAAAAGTCTGATACTGCGTTGAAAATGGTGTAATTATCTAGTGCGTACTGGATGGAGAGAGAGAGAGAGAGAGAGAGAGAGAGAGAGAGAGAGAGAGAGAGAGAGAGAGAGAGAGAGAGAGAGAGAGAGAGAGAGAGAGAGAGAGAGAGAGAGAGAGAGAGAGAGAGAGAGAGAGAAACGGTAAACATATCTTAACACAGAGCGCCGAACTTCAAATAAACATAATACACAAAGAAAAAAAGAAAGAATAAAAAACATCTGGTTAAAATAATTTTGTTTTGCATCCAAAAGAGAAAAAGAGAGAGAGAAAAAAAGAAAATCCCTTCGCAACACAATGGTGGGCTTGAAACGTTCTCTCCTTCACAGCTGGAAGCCTTGAGGAGGGGAGGAAAATATTGCTTAAAGTGGAGCGCATCTTCGTCCCAAAGCTACCGAGGGATTGAGTTAAAACACCATCATCCCAGAAAGGCAAGCGAGGCGCGCACACAGACACAGACACAAACACAGACACACACACACACACACACACACACAGGCAAACAGTTCCCTCACTAAAAAACGTTAAAAAAGTCTCTGCAAATAACGACACGAGGGAGGCGGGACAATGCATTAGCGATCCCCAGCTGCTTCCCTTTCACGACGCTGCTTCTGTAATGCTCGGCGCGAAGTGGTCTGGGAAGCAAGGAAGGAGAGCTGGATTTATTATGTGTACCGCGCTGCTGCTCTCCTCGTGATGGGATCTGATAGCGTGGGGACCCAAGGCTGCTGCTGATGTGGGTGTTAATGTTACTGTACTTTTCTTGTCTGCTTGTGTGTCTGTCTGTGTGTATGTATGTGTATGTCTCTGTCACTTGTCTGTGTGTTTGTTTTTGTCTCTGTCTGTGTCTCCTCTGTCTAGTCTCTCTCTTCTCTCTCTAATCCCTCTTCTCTCTCTCTAATCTTTCTTCTCTCTCTAATCTCTCTTCTCTCTCTAATCTCTCACTCTAGCTCACTTTCTCTACTCTCGCTCCCTCTCTCCCCCCTCTTTCTCTCCCCCTCCCCACTCTCCTTCTCTCTCACCAAACCAACCCTAAATACACACCTGAAAACTACACCATCTTAGCCATCAACGCACAATTAGACTCGGCAAGCACGCAAGCGGTAACCAAGCAGCGCCTTCATTGCACCGCACACGAGTTCTGTCCTTGCTTGTTTTCCGTGTCTCGCTCCTCACTGCACGTCCTCAGCGGGGCAGAGAAGAGTTATTTTCGAGACTTTTAGCGCAGCCCCTTCACACAAACACTTCCTTTCCTCCCGGGTGTTGTTACATGGAGCTCTTTGAAGTTTCCACTTGTTTTTGTTACCGCTTCCCTCGAGTTTTTAGGTTTTTTTTTTTTTTTTGTTTATTTTATTTATTATTTATTTTTTCTAGGCTGTCTTACTCCGTTTTCTATGTAGCGTGTCAAGTTGGAAGAAATTAGCTTTTTTTTGGTTAGTATGTTTTTTTTTCGCTTCATTTTTTTTTTATCTTCATTTAATTTTTATATATTTATTTTTATTTATTTACCTATATTTTTCTTGCAGTTTAAAGATTTTTTTTTTCTATGATGATAATACGTTAGCTTGCTTCATTATAATTTTCTCCTTCATTATCTAGCCAATTCTTCCGTGAATAAAAAATGTATATACTTATTCAAATGTTTCACAAGCAATTCATTATTTTTATAATTTCGTTGCGTACGTTACGTATTATCTTCTTTTCTTTCTCTCACTGCGAAAAAAAAAACTAATTTCCTCTGCAATTAAGAATTATAACATTATACATTCGTTTATTTTCTACAAGTAATTCGTAGTTTTATCACTCCAGCAATTTACTAAGACATATTCCTAAGTCTCGTTAATGACTATCAGTGTAGCTACAATAAGAACAATGATGAATAACAACAATAACAATACGTATGCTAGTAGATCACATGCTTCTTCAAGTCATGCTTTCTTTACTACCCGAGCACTTTCCCAGGACGTGATTAACACCGCCTCTCTAGCACACATCACAGCTTCGTAACCTCCGCCACCACCACCGCTAGGTCTTTCTCATTAAGGCAGAAATGTGTGACTGCTGCTTTTGTGTTTCTCTTATTACAACAGAAATACGTAACATTTTTTTCGCTTTTTTTTTAATTACAACAGAAATACGCGACATTCCCACCCCATTTTTTTTTTTTTTCACTGTTTAACTATATGCTTATTTTTATGTTTTTACGCGTACCGTGCTGGAAGGAAAAGTAATATGCATTTAAAATACTGCAGAAAATAAATGAATAAATAAAGCGTTTTGTTGGTAGTTTCCCGACCACGTACTGCCTCACTTTTGAAATAAATTTATTAAAATCCCTTGAAAAAAACAACAACTTTGAACGCAATTTATATTGGTGGGCAGCATTATCATTTTTTAACAGGATGAGTACGCATATTAAAGATGCTGTAAATACTGCCATCTGTTATACTCTTCTTATCGCAGCTTCCCTTGCCCACCCTAGATATGCTCTCTCTCTCTCTCTCTCTCTCTCTCTCTCTCTCTCTCTCTCTCTCTCTCTCTCTCTCTCTCTCTCTCTCTGCCCTTACCTGTGCCTCTCACCACATCAGGGTTGGCCGCCTTGTTCAGGGAGTGGGCGTCTTCGCTGCAGCCGTCGCCTCCGCCGCCCACATACACGTTCGTGAGTGTGGGCGGCGACTCACTTTTACTCTGGTTCTGCGGGCGTGATCTGTGGGTGTAGTGGGTGAGGACAAGCCCCGCCACTACCAGCACCAGGACGGCGCCCACACCGCCCACCACCGCGCCCACGACCGGGGGGATGAGGACGCCTTTCTCCGGGGGTCCTGTGGGTGTGGGGAAGAGTGAGGGGCTTAGCGCGGAGTATTGAGGCGTGATTATGTAAATGGAAGAAAAGGTCTGAGCGTGAAATGGTCTCTCTCTCTCTCTCTCTCTCTCTCTCTCTCTCTCTCTCTCTCTCTCTCTCTCTCTCTCTCTCTCTCTCTCTCTCTCCCACCCTTCCTTCCTTCCTTACCTCCATCACCCCCTTCCCTCCTCCTCTCTCTCTCTCCGTCCCCACCTTCTTTTCCCGGAACAGAACGAAAGAAAAAGCGTAAAAATAGACTAGGGACATTGTGGTGGTGGTGGTGGTGGTGGTGGGAGTGGGGCAGATTTCATTCATTGTGTCCAGAATAGCAGTCAGTCAATCAGTATTAAAAGCTCTGTAGGAAGGAGGCAGGATGGTGCGACAAATGAATACAAAAGGTTGCGTTTGATCCCGTGCGGCCTTAGCCAGGGCAAGCGGCTCGGGTGATAGGGCGGAGGGGAGATAGGTAAAGTCAAGCTTGAGAGCACTGATGGCGTGAAGAGCTTCACTGAAATGTTTAAGGTGGGGAGAAAATAAAAGGTGTTTGTGTCTTTTTCTCTCACTGTTCTGTGTGTGGGTGAAGGGGAGGGGAGAGAGAGAGAGAGAGAGAGAGAGAGAGAGAGAGAGAGAGAGAGAGAGAGAGAGAGAGAGAGAGAGAGAGAGAGAGAGAGAGAGAGAGAGAGAGAGAGAGAGAGAGAGAGAGAGAGAGAGACGTACACTATTATAAAGCAAATCAAAACACACACACACACACACACACACACACACACACACACACACACACACACACACACACACACACACACACACACACACACACACACACACACACACAAATAAAGGGAATAAGACAAAGGGGAAGGAAGAACACACTCTCTCTCTCTCTCTCTCTCTCTCTCTCTCTCTCTCTCTCTCTCTCTCTCTCTCTCTCTCTCTCTCTCTCTCTCTCTCTCTCTCTCTCACAGAAGGGCGGGAGTAGCATTGGCGGGTATTGCCTCGGGAGGAGCCACCTGAGGGAGGCCTGGAGTCTGTGAGGGAGGAATAGTGGTGAATGGCTAACACTTTCCACTGCACCAATCTACGTACAGGAGCAGCAGCGCCTCACGACCCACATGTGAATTGAACTCCCTAGCAAGACTGGGAAGAAAGCACGAGAGAGAGAGAGAGAGAGAGAGAGAGAGAGAGAGAGAGAGAGAGAGAGAGAGAGAGAGAGAGAGAGAGAGAGAGAGAGAGAGAGAGAGAGAGAGAGAGAGAGAGAGAGAGAGAGAGAGAGAGAGTGTACAAAGCCACACTTATCCTCTCTAGGGGAAGGCGGAGGAGAGATTAGATTTCCTCTCTTTTCACATTATTACTCGGATAGAATAAGACTTTTAACACTCAATGCTGGTCTTCTTTATACTTTGAAAAGAACGAAAGAAAAAGAAAAACAATAAATAAACATGAAATATACAGATAAATGAATAAAGAAGGAAATAAAATAAATATATAAATAGATAAATAAATAAACAAGCAATATAAATGAATAAATAAATCCATATGACTGTTTTTACTGCGGCGCCAAATCAAACCAATCAAACTATTTTTAGTATATATATACGAGTATATTATTTTCTGGTGGGAGACAAAATAACAAACAGATCTCAAAGCAATATTACGTCCTCGCATTGAAAATTACTGGGATATGAAATAGATTTTTTAGAATGGAATGAATTATATTTGTTTGTATTACCCGCATGAAATGAACTTTTATTGTTTTTTTCACTGGAGGAAAAGTTAACCGAATAAAAAAGTGGAAAAAATGCACATTTCATCCGAGTTAAGATATGAAATTGGTCTTAAAATAGCGCGGATTTTATTTATTTCCTCATTCCGTCACTACTCGCATGAAATTAGTCTTATTATCTTCTTGTCACAGAACAATGCTTACTGAAAAACGAGCAAGAAAAGCGAGGCCAAATTTTAACTCCCATAAGCAGAACAAAATTGACTGAAAAAAGGAAAAGATACGATCGAAAAACAAATCCAACTGAGAAAAAGGGAAAGGATAAAATCGCCCTTCATAAAACTCCACGTAATCTCCTCAGTATCACTTAGAATTGGACTCAGAGCCTGGACGTGACAGTCTACGCTGGGAGATGATGACGCCGCCTACCTGGGGGACGCGTCACACGGGACTGAAGGCAGCCAGGCGATGCGGTGACGAGTTTCACGCCACGCCAGGAGCAACGCACGTCAGGGAAAATGTTGCGAGTATAGGAAACGAAGATTAAAAAAGAACGCGTCTCAGAAACGAAGTGAAAGGTGCAGGCGAAGATTTAAAAGTGAGTGCCAAGTAAGAAAGGTGAAAATGTGCTCGGAAAATGTCGGCTAGAGATGAGTGCAGACGACAGAGAAGGAAAGAAAGGAAAAGTTATAATAAAACTCAGTGACTGATGCAAGAACTGAGTAAAGGGTAAAATTTAATGAGGAAAGTAATTTATAATGACCGATAAATGACTGGCAAAGATAATGATAGCCGAGGAAGAGAGGAAGGAGGGGAAAATTAGTTAAAAATCAACTTAAAGACTTGCGCAAGAATTGAGTGAAAGAATAAAAAAATGAAAATAAAAATAAAAACATGACGGAACTAATTAATCATGAACGATAAATGAGAACCAGAGATAAAGGAAACAGATGAAGGACGTAAGAAAGATAAAGTTTGAAGGCAACTGAGCAACTGAAACAAAAATTACGATTAAAAGCGTTAAAAATCAAAGACGGAAGTAATTAATTATGAACGATGAACAACAATTAGCGATAACGGAAGCAGATAAAGAGGAAAGAAGAAAAAAATCACTGAAAAGTAACCAATACACTAATGCGAGAATCAAGACTAAAGAAAACGAAAAATGACGAGAGAACAGAGAAAAAAAAAAAAAAAAAGGAAAATATGGATGAGAACTGACGGTCTACGATGCGAACAGACAGGAACAGAGAGAGGCAAGGGGGCGGGAGGCTTAGCTGTGAGGCAAACGAGTGACTTGAAACAAAAGCGAAAGAGGCGAAGGTGAGAACGAAGCCAAGAGAAAATGGGTTCGAGAAATGGTAGTCAAAAATGAGGTCAGAAAGGAAGAAAGAAGAAAAGGAAATTTAGGTTAAAGGAAATTGGGCGTAGTGTTAAGAAGAAGTAGTAGTAGTAGTAGTAGTAGTAGTACAGTAGTAATAGTAGTAATAGTAGTACTAGTAGTAGTAGTAGTGTTAGTTCAGTGTTAATTTTTGCTTACATAGAAATGGCAGTAGACGAGAGAGAGAGAGAGAGAGAGAGAGAGAGAGAGAGAGAGAGAGAGAGAGAGAGAGAGAGAGAGAGAGAGAGAGAGAGAGAGAGAGAGAGAGAGAGAGAGAGAGAGAGAGAGAGAAAAATTAATTAACCTTTCCCTTGTTAAATCACTCTTTCATAACTTTTTAGATTTTTTACACCTTTTATTTTACGTTCTTAAATACAGAGAGAGAGAGAGAGAGAGAGAGAGAGAGAGAGAGAGAGAGAGAGAGAGAGAGAGAGAGAGAGAGAGAGAGAGAGAGAGAGAGAGAGAGAGAGAGAGAGAGAGAGAGAGAGAGAGAGAGAGAGAGAGAGAGAGAGAATGTGTTTGCAGTACTAAGAACATAAAATACATCAGGAAACATGTAAGTAGCCACCAAGCATACAGATGGCAGTCCCTTAACGAAACATACCCACCTATTTACATCCATCATCCTCATACTTAAATGACCCGGCACTAACAACCTGATTACGGAGTCTATAAACCCCACATTTCTATTTGAGAGCTCATTCTTTCCTATTCCTTCTTTAAAATTTAAGTTATCAAGGTTGAACCAATTATTTCTCTCCCTATCGTGATTACTGACCCTGAGAATTTTGCTTAGAGAGAAGACCGTGGCAGTGAAAGGGGATGGCAGGAGCAAAGGGAGCACCAATCACCAGGGAATTAAGGAAGTAAAAGGCCCCCAGATGAGAGCCAATGAGTGGTAATGGAAGAACAGACCAGACAGAAAATCTAAGGCTATTGAGAGCACCTCGGGATTCTCTCTATTGAAAGAGACGATACGAGAGTGGGACTGTTAATAGACCTGTGACCTAAAGAAATGGAGGAGCATCTAAGGCTAACCAAGTGTTGTTCTTTACGATTGTGGTTTCTATGAGGGAATTGTGGTTAAAATTAGGTAATGATAATTATGTAAGAGTAATGATGTTTTCCTTTACGAACAGATAAATGAATTAATGATAGAGTAACTTTTTAAACTGACACGATAAAAGAGAGCATAAGAGTAACTAATAATAAACAATAACAACAACAAATAATGAAAAAAATAGTCATACGTTTTCATATACGAGTAAGTGATTCTTAAATGAGTAAAGTAACTAAAAGTAATGATATTAGAAGAAATATAACCATTATAGATAATAAATAATAATAATGACTAATAATAATGACAACAAAAGTAATAATAATAATAACAGAATACTACCAAGCAGAAACCACACAATGGTTTTTCAAATGTGGTATTTTTAAAAGTGACTTCAAGGAAAAGGAAAAGAACAGAAAAGAGGAAGCCTTGAATCATCGAATGGAAGAGGAGGAGGAGGAAAAGGCTCTGCACCACAAAAGTTATAGAAGGAAGTGTAGGAAAAATGCTGAGGAGAAATTACCTGTCAAAGGATAATGCAAGCGAACAATCGGAGAGGGGAATAAAAGAGGAACATTTCTAAAAGTTCGTTCAAGACTTCCAGCGTGAGGCGTCATGGTTATGTTACGAGGCGAATACGTAATGGGGGGAGGAAGATAATGCTTGGAACAATGTTAAATGAACGTATAAAGAAGAGGAGGAGGTAAGAAAGGCCGTGATGGTATGAGAGGACAGAGTTTGGTGTGTGTGTGTGTGTGTGTGTGTGTGTGTGTGTGTGTGTGTGTGTGTGTGTGTGTGTGTAATAATAATAATAATAATAAACGGTTTATTATTTAGGCAGTTGACAAACTGAAAATGTACATAGGGGATGGGGAAAAACTTAACATTAATCCTAACGGTAAGACTAATCTAGGAGGGAAATACTATTGATTGATGGCTCGCACCATGGTGTGTGTGTGTGTGTGTGTGTGTGTGTGTGTGTGTGTGTGTGAGCAGAGTACCCCTTTAGAGTACGGACGTAACTTGATTAAAGCCAGCAATAAAATGTGGTGACGCCTGTGACGGTAACATGTTAAGTGTATTAAACTGGAATAGAGTTAAAACGATTAATGTAACTGACAGAGAGAGAGAGAGAGAGAGAGAGAGAGAGAGAGAGAGAGAGAGAGAGAGAGAGAGAGAGAGAGAGAGAGAGAGAGAGAGAGAGAGAGAGAGAGGGGGGGGGGGGATTTCCAGCCACAGAAATGGCTTTGCTGCATGAAGATGGAACAGTGTTGCAAGGTGTGGTGGTGTTGCTGGAAGGCTTGGAAGTGTTGCAGGAATGTAGTGTTGCAAAAGTGAGACAGTGTTGCTGAAAGGTGACTAATGCAATTCCGTACTGACTGAGTGACTGACTGATTGAATGAATGAAGGAATTTACCCATACTCCCTTTCAAACTAACAAACTAATTGACTACTGTAATGATCACACCGTCACTGCCTCCTACACTAACCTCAGTTATAGTTCACCTGTTGGTCAGGAGAGTAACCTTTAAAGCGGCATTTCCTGACTTCTTCTTTCTCGCTGTGTCTTCTGCTTTCTTCTTTATCTTTCTTTCTTTGAATTTTCTCTTACTAACCAAAATTTGCATATGACTGATTGGCAACAAGCTCGCGCCAGATGACAAAGACAACCCGCCGCAGACACACAAGCACTTACCCATGCGCTTCTCGGCGACCTTCATGATGTCCGCCTCCAGGTTGATGGATGCACTCTGGCCGCGGCTGTTAGTGGCGCGCACCTTGAGGGTGACGCCCATGCCCGCCTCTAGGCCACGCACCACGAACTCCGGCGCCAGGCTGCGGTGCGGGAAGGAGAAAAAAGGGTTATGTTGTGCGTCTGCTGACGTGTGAAAGTTGACATGTCACTTGCCTCCCTCAAGAAAATTTTTGAACGAGTGAACAGCTCGTATCGACTGGAAAAAAGGGGTCATTCAAAAAATGAAAAAATCTTTTGTACACTGGACTTGCTTTCCTAAAAAAAGAATATATTCCCCTTGTGGCTGCGGAATAAAATTTTCCTTGTTTCCAGAAAATTAATATTTCACTTGTGTCCCTCGAAAAAAACTTTCTCCAGGCATGTTATGTTGTTGTTTCACTGCACGCCAATGTTTCATCTCCACAAAAAGGCCATTTCAACTTTTTTTTTTCTGATGCAATGTATATTCATTTGAAAAAAAAAATCAACAATTTCCTCTCCTCCTATCATGTGCTTTTGTTTTCAAAACTGAACTCCATACATTTTTATTTTCTGTTTTGCTGTATGGAGCAACAAATTCATATTAAAAAATCACGACTCTCTCTTCCCTCTCTGCGTTAATGTTTTTTTTTTTTTTTGTGTGTGTTTATATCATACAATTTACCGATGTTTGTCCTTTGCTTATCCATCTATCAACCTATCGATCTATATATTAATTTATTAAATTTTTTTGAGCGCTGAAGACTAAATGAGCAAATAATCAATATAATATTTACCGTGAGTACTTCCCTAGCTACCTTCTTACACTGAACAGTACACAGATTAATCGGTCCTTGAATCAAGCACCATCAGATGTAGCGATGTCTCTTTTTCCTTTATATTTATTAGTGCAATTTTGTGCATCAGAAAGAAAATGCAGTACGGCTCACAAATTACAGATCATTCTGGCTTGAGGTAATTGTAGTAACATTACAAATCGTGTGAACATGCGACCACCGCCACCAGTACCACCACCACCACCACCACCACCAAAATTATCACCAATATCACTCGCTCTATCGCCAAACAATTACCTATTCTGTCCTACCTACCTATAACTCACCTGATTCCCTTCGCTCAGTACTCTCTCTCTCTCTCTCTCTCTCTCTCTCTCTCTCTCTCTCTCTCTCTCTCTCTCTCTCTCTCTCTCTCTCTCTCTCTCTCTCACTGCTACTACATACAAGACAAGGGGGCACACACACACACACACACACACACACACACACACACACACACACACACACACACACACACACACACACACACACACACAGACAGACAGACAGACAGACAGACAGACAGACAGACAGACAGACAGACAGACAGACAGACAGACAGACAGACAGACAGACAGACAGACACACTGCAATGTTATGTTAAGTCTGTCACTGCACACCGGTTAAGGTATAAACGGAGAAAAGTGTTGGTTTTATTTAATGCTGACACGAATGTCTTGGCGGGGAATTCTCAAGTGTGCCTCGTGTCAGGAATTCTCTTGCTACCTCTTATTCTTTCTCCATACCCAGTCTAATATTTTGTCGCCTTTGCCCACGCTTGAAATCGTACTAGAACCTTGTCTCTTAATATATTGATATGGTATTCTCTCTCTCTCTCTCTTTCTCTCTCTCTCTCTCTCTCTCTCTCTCTCTCTCTCTCTCTCTCTCTCTCTCTCTAAATCCTCTTACTCAGGCACAATCTTATTTTGCTCTCCTCATGTTTATAAATCTCATACCCCTCTCTCTCTCTCTCTCTCTCTCTCTCTCTCTCTCTGTGTGTGTGTGTGTGTGTGTGTGTGTGTGTGTGTGTGTGTGTGTGTGTGTGTGTGTGTGTGTGTGTGTGTGTGTGTGTGTGTGTGTGTGTGTGTGTGTGCGCGCGCTTGTCTAAGAGTTTCTGATAATTCTCTGCTGTCTTCTCCGTCTCCAACACTCAAGATTATTCATCCTAATACCATGACGAGGGATGCTAATAAAAAGTTAATACATATTCAGGTTACATTAATCAGATGAAGGTGTACCTTTCATTTGAATTAACTTTTTACTTTTATGGACGAAACTCAAATGTATCGATTTTTTTTTAAGTAGTAATTATTCTGGTGGGTAAATAAACACAGTGTCCCAGAGCTGCCACCAATTATATTCTAGTGGACCAATATAAACAGTATTCTTGCAATAATTATAATACGAATGACAAAGGCAGACACACATCCGCACATTGCCAATAATTACCCGCTGCTTGGGGTGCGTCTCGTCATCGCGGAGGCTGGCTAGCGACTGGCACACCGTAGTGGTTATAGAGTAGATATGAAACAAAGGCACAAGCAGGTTGACAGGCGTAAACACACCGGCACATAATTATCGCAGCCTCAATGCTGAAACCCGTACAGTTCAATACAATGCGTGTTTAGGGAATGGATAACGAGACTGTAGATCACTGAACGCTGTGTGATAGTCCCCGTGCTAGTGCTGAATACATTACACCAGTAAAGTACTACTGGCACCTACTGTGACTCGTATCTCTAAAGCCATTAGGGAAGCACTTTTTTATAGGTGATATAATTATAATTGACTGAACCGTTTCATTGCACACGAAAATAATTTGAAAACTATAGATCTGGTTTTGTGAGGAAAAAAAAATGACCTACATTCACTTAAAATTCATGACTACCTACCCGATCATCCCTTATACTAATGGGTGGTGTGTTTCAACATGTAGATTCACTTCAAATTAACTAAATATATTAATAAATAAATAGAGAACACACTGGGCTGGACTAGACAGTGACAGAAGTATAAAAAAAAGAAAAAAAAATCTAGTCAGACGTCACCGATGCAAAACTGAAAGGAATAATGCACGTAAATATCCCCGCAGAATGTATACGCCCCAGAAACTTTCTAAAACGCAACTTACACTTGTGGCGGTAAGCTCCTGAATATTGCAGCAACTCGCGTCGAACAAGCGAGAGTGGAAGTGGCTTAGCATATTGCGACGCGCGACTGCTACCAGGTCAGTATTAGACTTGCTCACAATACCAATACCAAAGAAATATGATAAGGAGAAGTGAAGGCGAAAGGACATGTCTTGAATGGAACTAAGAAAGAGTTGTGAAGCGAGTTGGAGTGTTATGAAGGGACGGAATAGGTTGTGAGGAGGAAAGAAGGAAGGTTACTGAACGGGGTTACTGAAATGACAGGAAAAAGGTTCTGACGGAGACTAAAAAAGGAGAGTCGTAAAGCTTTCTGAATGGAGTGTTAAGAAGGGAACCGAAACGAGATAAAAGAAATTGAATGGGTTCTGAACAGGAAAGAAAGAAGGTACTGGACGAGGCGGGAGAAGAGATTAATGTCTTTTAACTGTATTTTGGCTGTTATTACATCCATTTTTCTTCTTCTATTTCCTTTCTTTTATTTCTTGCATTTGTATTTACATTCTAGTCATTAATATTCATGTTTATGTGGCTGAAAGAAGCTTAATATTAATACTGGGCTGCTTGTCTATCAATATTTTCTCTTGTAATAAACATAATAGTGTTTATGTGTTCTGACGGACCAAAAATGAAAGTTCTGAAGACAGCCACAAATATTTTGAAGGGAGACTGACGAAAGACTGAAGGAGGATGAAGGAAGGATACTCAATGGGCAGAGAAAGAAGTAATGAGGATTGTGAAAGGAGCTGAGGGAAAGGTTTAGAAGACAAATGGAGTTTTGAAGGAACCAAGTTACTGTTCTGAAGGAGACAGTAAGGAACACACTGAAAAGGGACTCAAAGGAGGGTTTTAAAAAGAAGAAACATAAGAGAGCTGAAAGTATGGTTCTAAAGTTGACTAGAGTAAGGTAGGTGAGGGTAAAAAGGCAGAAAGTAAAGGCCAAGACAAAGGAAACGTGGTAAAACGAAGCTGGGAGGTAGTTAAGGAAACGAAGTAAGAAGGGAGAAGAGTTAGGTAAGAGAATAAAAAAAAATAAATGGGCTTGGAGGTATGGAAGGTAACAGGATAAAAATGGGAGGTACAAAAATATCAGTAAAAATGCGGAAATAAATAAGAACAGAACAAAAAAATAGATTAGGGAAGGCAATATAGTAAAAAAAACAGGAAGATACGAAGTAGTTAGAGAAACAGAATGAAAAGCAAGTTCTAAAATAGTGCAAGAAAAAAAGGTAAAAGAGTATAGGAAAAGAAGGAAAGAAATACGATGAAAAAGAAGGAAAATACAAAATAAGGAAGGAAAAAGGATGAAAGGTTAGCAAGGCGTATAGAAGAAAGTAAGGGAAAAATAAGGTTAGGAGGTCGGGTAAAAAGGAAGCTTATGGGAGGAAGGGAAAGGCAGTAAGGTGAAAAGAAAAAAAATACTTGTGGTTACATTTTTCATCTGTGTTAAGAAAAAGAAGAAAATGTGGACATCTGCAGGCCGTAGATGTCTGGCAGTAAAGGCATTTTCGTTCCCCAAAGTTGTGGAAACTGTTGAACAAAAGCTGTTGGAAATTTGGTCGAAGACACGCGAGAGAACAGTTTTCTATCAGGTTATGATCCGCGCAGCCGTAAGCGTGCCCGGTAATGGAGCGGCGCCGGGAAAAATATCGAAAATGCTTTTAAACGGACGGAGAAAATATCCTAAGCGAAGCAAGAAACACTGTATGGAATGGAGCAACGGTGTAGGGACTAGAGGAAGCGACAACAACCGTTACTACTACTACTACTACCATTGCTATAACTACTACTACGCTATTACTATGGTTATTACTGCTGCTGCTGCTGCTACTATTACTACTAATACGCTATAACAGCAACAATAACAACTACTACTGCTACTACTATTGCTGCTGCTGCTACCTGGCTACTATTGCTTTTAATACTACAACTACTACTAAAGTGAAGTAAGAAACACTATGAAATTACTTACTACTACTACTACTACTACTACCATCACTAATACTTCCATTACTGCAATTATTCCTTCCACTCTCCCCCACTATCACCACTGCCACCACCACCACCATCATCACGCCCGACACTTCAACAGCAGCAGTAATTCTCGCATCATGCACGCCGCGGGTCGCAACAACCACCATCACAACTTACTCCCGGCAATGTGCGAGCGACCGCCGCATAATTGTACGTGTGAAATTTTACTCATGCAAGTTTAATGAAGGCAAAGTTCGCACGCGTGGGTCTAATGGAATTACACGTGTTAGGCGCGTAACAACATGTCACTCGGGAAAGCAATCACGGTAATTTCCACGTGCCGCCAAGCTACTACAGGTGAAGTGGCGGTGGAGTACATCACGCTGCGCCAGTGTTGTGTCGCTAGTGTTGTCACGTTTTTTATAACAATTCCTTATAGTTCAGTGCATGTATGGAAATTCCAGTCACTTGTTTTGTTGGTGAGTGGATGGCGAAGTCACAGTTTGGCCCAAATTTTAACGCTTATGATAACCACTTCATATATTTCACAGTACATGTACAAAATCCACTTTTTTTATTTTTTTTATTCGTTAAAACGCGTATAGTTTGTTAATGAACGAATGAGTAAGGTCACAATATATGTTGTCAAGCTTATGGTAATAATTCCATATGTTGTAGTGTGCATATGCAAAAACTCCAGTCACTTCTGTGTATACTTACTAAGACAAATATAGTTAGATAATAAGCCAGTGGGTGAGCCACAGGTTTGGTTATCACAAGGATCACGTCGGGGCAGAGGGGAAAGGCAGCAGGGCAAAGAGAAACAGTCAATATAGTACCTTGAGGTGTTGGAGAGCAGCGCCCCGTCGTCCCACG
>NC_087190.1:1022500-1035000 GCF_035594125.1 Scylla paramamosain | reverse complement strand
GGTGAAGGAGGGGCAGCAGGTCTCCAGATGTAGTAGTAGTAGTAGTAGTAGTAGTAGTAGTAGTAGCTATTTAGTCTTAGCTATGAAACGGGTTATAGGGAGGAAAAAAATGGGGAATTTTGATCATAAAATGCGTGCCTCCTTCATAAATCCGCGCGGGTGCTAAGACTGCTTTGACCCTGTCTTAGCGCGGGTAATGGCAGACGCTCCCACTGGTGAGATGGTTGGAAGATGTGTGGGTGGATATATGTACGAATGGGTGGTTGGGAGCACTGTTGTGTGGATGGGTAGGTGGTTGCGTAGGTGGATGGGTGAATGTGTAAGTGGATGTGTGAGTGGGTGGATATGGTTGAGTAGTTGAGTGGATGGGTTAATGTGGTTGAGTAAGCAATGAATGGGGTGGTGTTGTGTGGATCCACATTCTGCTTTCACGAAGCCTGTGTCCAGACGAGACATTTTGGGATCAAGCCGTTAGGGTGCCAAGTATCTCGAGTACCAAACGTCCTGAGGCCTATTGCACTCAGGCCGATCTTTCTTGAGGATCACCTGACCTGAGGCCTGTATGACTTGAGTACCATCCGCCCCAGTACCAAGTGACTGCAAAACTGCCCGAACACCTTTATTGCCAAGAAACTATTTACACACGAAACTTTACAAGCCTTCCCTTGTCAGATGCAAAGACGTGGCAGGAAGGATGGAGAGTCGCCTAAATATAAAGTCCTTCAGAATACCTATTGTCTAGAATCTCTTTATTACTCAGAAATTTGCCCACATTTACCCATGCCACCCTCAGACGAGTAGTAGGAAGGTTACTGAGTCACATAAATACCGGAAACACTTCAAGAATACAGACGCTCTGCAGACACTAACATCACTCAGAACTTTATCCACATTTACGTTCACAGGCCTTTTTTATGATTATGAGTGGGCGTTTTTTTTTTTACTTTTTGTTGCCCTAGGCCGGTGTCACCTCTTACCTTTCTCAAAAAGAGTGGTAGGAACGTCATGGAGTCGCGTATCTAACCTGCGGGAATCAGGTGTCCAACGGGTCTTTCTGAACCATAACTCAGAACTTTACCTACATTTACCCCTGCCAGCTCCAAACAAGAGGCAGGAAAGTGACGGGGTCGCGTATCTAACCTGTAGGGATCAGGTGTACTCGTATTACGCAGGGGTCATCTAATCACCGCAGAAATAACTATGGTCCAGAAACACTATTATAATACCCACATTTACCCCTGTCATCCCCAAACAAGTGGCAGGAAAGTGATGGGGTCTCATATCTAACCTGCGGGGATCAGATGAATGACGCAGGGATCCTTCTGAATACCGATCTTGTTGGCAGCCCAGCAGAGCAGCGTCCCATAGTCCTGCTCCATGGAGGCCGTGTAGTTGAGCATGGAGGACGTGCCTTGGCTCTTGATGGCGTGGAGGGGAAGCGCCTCGCCTTCAGAAGACCCGTTGAATCGCCACGTAAAGTTGACCTGGAGGAGAGACGAGCCACACGACACGTCATTGCTCAGCTCAGCGCCCCGCACCTCAAGACAGGAGGCGGTGGAGGGGAATTTCAAACAGTAAGTCAAGCGTTGGTGTATATGTGGAGAGTGTTGGGGCTATACGGTGTGGTAACCCTATATTAAATGAAGATGGGGCAAAAAAAAAGAAAAACGAAACAAAAAAGAAAATATGTAAGGAAGAAGAATGACAAATAGAGAACACAGAGGGTATAGTGCGGTAACCCTATATTCAATGAAGATGGGACAAGAAAAGAAGAAAACTAAATAAGGAGGAGGATATTACGAAGAAGAAAGATAAATAAAGAACACAGCAATAACCAGTACCACCTCACGACAAAGGTGATGGAATGCGATGCTGAGCGATTCAATGTAACTTGACAGGGGGAAAGAAAAGCATATTAATATAGACATGCAAAACTATTCACGTTGACTCTGTGTGGTACTGAAAGCTGTGTCAGTGCGCCACTCTGCCCAAAATTATTCAAGGCAACTTAATGGAGAACAGAAATAAAGGACTCAATATAAATATAAATCCCCCTGAATTTTTTAAAGGAGATGCATTTTTTACTTTACTGAAAAATGAAATATCTTCCGGGATGGGGGAGGGAAGTGAAAGCAAGGCTGATGGGCGTGGTGCGGGGCAGGGAGAGGCGGGGATAGAACGAGTGGTGTGTGTTCACTTAAAGGACTGCAGGAATGGGTGAAATGGGGATCATGCATAGTGAAGGTGCATGGTTGAGAAGGAATGGGGTTATCTTAGCGTGAGTACAGGGATGGGCGGGGTGAGCTTCTCTTAGCGGGGTGAAGAGATGGACAGGGATTTGCTGGGTGAAGGCAGGATTCACTTGGTAGGATGCAGGTATGGGGGGGATGAGGTTCACTTACCCAGTTGCAGAAGGGGGAGGGGATGGTATTCACTATCTGGGTGCATGGATGAGCGGGGACGGAATGGGCGTGCTGGGTTCACTCAGAGGGATGCAGGGGTGTCGGGATGAGGTTCCCTTTGCGGCGTGCTGGGTGGGTCAGGATAGGATTAATTTCATGGCGTGCGGGGATGAGCAGGGAGGGAGATGGGACTTCCTGACGGGCCTCACCTGGTGCGGGAAGGCCTCCACCTGGCACACCACCTTGGCACTCTCCATCCTGGCCACGCCCTGGGTGCGGCGCCCCGGGCTGCTGCACACCGGCGCGACTGTGGACACGGCAGGCCGCCATTAGCCGCACCGGGACTGATGCCGTAAGTCACGCACACGCACGCACGCACGCACGTACACATACACAGATAGACATACAGATATATACGCGTGCACACAGACAAAACAGACAGACTGAGACAGACGCACGCACACACCCGCACCCACAAGATTTATTTAATGCTACTCATTGATGGTTTTGTACTCTGTTCGAGATCTGAACGAGTTAATAAAAACTTTAAACACACACACACACACACACACACACACACACACACACACACACACACACACACACACACACACACACACACACACACACACACACAAAGTAATATTCCCTCTGGCTATTAAGTCTCCTGCAAGTTTCCCTGGATATTACACAGCCTTGTATTTTTCTTCATACATATTTAATCACGGCTGTAATTTTCCCAGTATAATTGACTCCTATGAAATTCCCTCCCCCATGAATATAGTCCCTCAAATTTTCTTTCTATGAATATCTAATCACTAAAATCTTCTCACCATGAATATCTAATCCCTTTCACATTCTCCCCAGAAATATGTAATCCTTAAAGTCTTCTCCCAATGAATAGTAACTTAAATCACTGGAATTTTCTCCCCATCAATATATAATCCCTAAAATATTCACCACAAAAATAATTGGTTCTTAAAATTTTCTCCCATGAATATTTTATCCCCTAAAACTCCCCACAAAAATAATTGGTTCTTAAAATTTTCCCCCATGAATATTTTATCCCCTAAAACTCCCCACAAAAATAATTGGTTCTTAAAATTTTCCCCAATGAATATTTTATCCCCTAAAACTCTCTTCCTATGAACCCTCCAGGCAGTCCCAGCTTGACCTGCCGCGTCGCCGCCCACTGTTCCCAGAAAGGTCGATAAAAGGCAAGCAAAGGCTGTTTGGGCCTGGCGGTGTTCTCTCCCTCCCATCAAAGGTCATGGGAGCCCCGCCGCGTCTTTTGTTCCGTGCCTCCAGATGGGGAGAAGTATGGAAAAAATCAACTCAGAGAGAGAGAGAGAGGATAAGATACTGTTTAGATCGTGTGTGTGTGTGTGTGTGTGTGTGTGTGTGTGTGTGTGTGTGTGTGTGTGTGTGTGTGTGTGTGTGTGTGTGTGTAGTGACAAAACATGTAGGAGGTTTCAAGACACTTATCCTTTAGTTTTTGACTCCGTTTGGGGATCGGTACCTCAGTGGGCCTTTTTTTTTTTTTTTTTATAAATTTAGTTGCCTCTGTCCAGTGCCCTCCTACACATATACAAAAAAATAAATAAAAATAAAAAAAAAAGTTCATTAATTTAAAAGGTAAGCTGGAGATGAAGCCGATTACCCAATGAAGTTATTTAATGGACAGCATCACAGAACTATTATTTGCTTCCTATACTTAGCTGATTGCCTTCAATATAAATAACTTCAAGTAACGCATCCAAAGAAACTGGACGAATATGAGGACAGATATCATGAGGATAAGATCGCAATAGAAGAGCTCAGAACCTACGTATGTGCTGCTATGAGGCGGACACACACACACATACACACACACACACACATATACACAAATACAACTTCCCCCCATTCCCCACCCCCTACACAGATACACCCTCCCTCTTTCCCGCCCACATATACATCCTTACCCTCCCCACTCACATAGACAGATACATCCTCCCTTCCCCTACACACACACAGATACACCCTCCCATCTCCTCACTCCTACTACACACTCCTCTTCCCACACCCGCTACAAACACACACACATACATACACACATCGTCCCAGTTTCTTCATACACACTGTTACTCACACATCACGTTGAGCTTGACACTGTTGCTGACGCCCTTGCCTTCCCTGTTGTGGGCGGCGCAGGTGTACACGCCGGCACGCTCCCGCCTCACCTTCTGCAACACGAGGCTGTGGTCCGAGATGATCAGGCCAGCGCTCCTATTGGCTTCCAGCACCTCGCCCTGCGGAAGAAGGATTGAAGGTCACACGAAGGAATATACAGTTTTTCTCCCTCTAGTGCTAAGAGAAGATTAGATGGATTTATGGATGGGGATGATAGGTGGAAAAAAGTAGGCCTGATGGCTTCTTGCAGTTTTCCTTATTTCGTATGTTTCTTCTTATAGATGAAAATATAAACACAATAACTTACTTGTGTTGTGTACAGTGGAATATTGCCTAATAAACCGTGGTATTTTTTTTTTTTTTCAACCGTAATGGACAGAAAACGAACTGGAATTATGTCTGGTATTAAATATTAAGTCATCATTCACGCACTAAAAGAACATGTGTGTGTGTGTGTGTGTGTGTGTGTGTGTGTGTGTGTGTGTGTGTGTGTGTGTGTGTGTGTGTGTGTGTGTGTGTGTGTGTGAGAACTGAACTATTGGGTCACGGATGCAGAGAAAACAAGACACGCGTGACTGAGGAAGGCGCAGGAGACCAAACACGATGGGGAAGATTGATGTGCCGTGCCATGTGTTAGTGTGAACTATACATGCATCCCACGTCCGAAGCATCAGCAGTATATAATTTTGGCCGAAAGTTGTTATTTTCTTCCTTAATTTCAACTTCACGAGCATAAAACTCCGGGCGGGGAATCTCACACTGTCTGCCAGGAATGTGGAGAAGGACGGTGTGCGAAAATGCTGCGAAATGTGTCCGGGAAAAATACATACTTGGAGTTTAAGAAGTTCAACTAATGAGGAGCGCGAGTCTCAAATTAATTCCAGTCGAAAAGAAAACGTAGATGCAATATTTGGTGAAACTGAGGAAGATACTGAGGAGAGAGAGAGAGAGAGAGAGAGAGAGAGAGAGAGAGAGAGAGAGAGAGAGAGAGAGAGAGAGAGAGAGAGAGAGAGAGAGAGAGAGAGATATTCGTTTAAACTAATGAAAACATATAACATCAATGAGGGCGAGGCGAGGGAGGAGTGTCCTGCGTGCGTGCGTGGGTTGGTTACTACAAACACGTAACACCACGCAGGGATATTGCCAAACTTAGCAGTGTGTGATGAACGGCGAGGAAGTAACACCTAAACACACACACACACACACACACACACACACACACACACACACACACACACACACACACACTTACAAGCATGTTCTGGGGAGGAGTAACGCAGATGTACAGTGTTGTTATTGCCACACGTAAACGCCACTGAAGGATATTGGCAAACTTTAGCGATGAGTTACAGTAATCCACGCCAAGCTCTAAACTGGCAGGTGAGGAGGTGAGTCTAGTCTAATACTCGCTGGCAACAAGTACGCAAGGAGAAGTGACGCGTGGAAAATATATATGGTATGAAAATATATATACAAATTGACGTGTCTGGTTATTTTGAGGTTAATAGCAAAATAGAAACAAGAAGATAAATATTTACCAAGACGAGTAATCAGGTCCGTATCCATTTTAATATGCACCCATTAACGTTTCCGGTTGTTTTTCTACGGATATTTTTTGAAACCGAATAAGTGAAACAGCAGGTATGTAATTTAATGTTTCTGGTTGGTTTAAGAATAATGTTGAGACAGGAACAGGTAGACAGCAGATAAACAGTTAAAAAGACGACAGATCTAGTTCCTATACGAGCAAATGTGCAAAACGTTCTTGGTTGTTTTAAGGAAAATATTTAAACAAGAACACGTAAAACGACAATATATAAATGATCGTTTCTGACTGTTTTAAGGATAATATTGAAACAAATGACAGTATCGCATTAACTTGACTGTGGGTAATATTCAAAGAGTCACTTTATTTGAAATTCGGGTAAAAACGTAGGTACAATAAATTTCATGAAAAAAAAAAAATGGAAAAGGAGAAAAGTACCGCATATCCACATTCACAATATTCCAAATGACTTTATTGCACGAATTAAGTTTGTGTATAATATTGAAGGAGTCACTTTTGAAATTACGGTGAAAAAAAAAATATATATATAAACCTGCTGAAGGAAAAGCGTAAAAGGAAAACTTGAAACCGTGAAAGGACGAGAGTGAGAAACACGAGAAAATGAGACGACCCTGATGGAGGATTTGTGGAATGAGAGAGAGAGAGAGAGAGAGAGAGAGAGAGAGAGAGAGAGAGAGAGAGATTTAATTACATCTCATGCCGCGCGAATGTCACAGTAAAACGTTGAAATGCATTAAAATTAACTATAAAAATAAATGATAATACAGCTTACAGGCATAAAATTGCTGGATATTAAAAATCGCACAAAACAGATCCGCCATATCCATTAGTAATAAAGATACCTAATACGTGGAGAGAGAGAGAGAGAGAGAGAGAGAGAGAGAGAGAGAGAGAGAGAGAGAGAGAGAGAGAGAGAGAGAGAGAGAGAGAGAGAGAGAGAGAGAGAGACAATACGACAGTTCTAATAACATAATGATAAATAACTGACAGACAGAATAGACAGAAAACTAGACAGATCATTTAAGTAACACAATGACATATTATTATTAGACAGTGGGGGAAAGAAACCCATGTAGACAATTCAAGGAACAATGACAGATCAGCAGGTTAGATAGAAAACAAGATTCAATTAACGGGAATTACAGATAGTAGGTGCATAAGGTAGAAAACCAAAAATAATTGAAGACCGTAATGACAAATGATTGACAGACAGGGTAGAAATAGAACTATACATAAAATTCAAATAATGGAATGAGAAATGACAGGTAGACGGCAGACGAACCACTAAATACACAGAGCAAGAGGAAGCAGGTTAAGCGGAGAGTTTAGTGAACAATTAGAGCAACGTAATGGCAACTTAGAGAAGGAGAAAGAAAGCAGAGCAGACAAAGAACTAGAAAGGAACGTAAGAAATCTTGCTAACATGACCTGGCAGAGACAAGTAACTGACAAATGGATGAGGAGCAAAATTATTGATGATGATAACGGTGATGATAAAGATAATGACCTGATGAACCTTAATGTACGAATAAGTGCCGTAAGGTGGCGTGGACAACAGCTAAGGGGCGCTCCCATGTCAGTGCCCTCGGGGAGTGTGGGGGTGGGGTAACGTGGAAACTCGCCCCTCGCATTCGCTTTCCCGTCATTTATGAACCTCCAGAGGTCACAATTTTTATACAAAAGAGGGCTTACTGCAATGCGGGATTGCTCCTGGGGGAAAAAAAAGGCAGCATACATGCATACACGTAAAGCGAGCAGAAAGATATATTTCATACTCTGGAAAATATTTTGACGCATTCACTATATATTCCAGAAAATAAGAATACCCAAGTCATGAATATTTTCTTCCTAGTCTAAATACATTAAAAAACGCGGCCATATGCTTATTTTTTCATCACCAATATCGAAAAAAACATTAAAATACAAAGCCCAGCATCATTTAATCCACTAATACTACAATTCACCAAGTATTTCTCAAGTAGAACAAGCATTTCACCTGAATACAAGAAATAAAGAAAAGGACCAAGGAAAGATATGCTCATTTTTCCCACACCAATAACATAAGCATTAAAACACAAAGCCCCAAAATCAGTTAATTAACCCACCGCCACCACCACAATTCCCAACCATTTCTGAAGTAGCGCAAGCAATTCACCTCAAGTTTGAATAATTCGCACAAACTCCCTCTTGTATTGTGAGAGGAGTCCTTTCTGAGAAGCCTCGTGCTGCCGTGATGGGGGGTGGCAGGGAGCAAAAAGTGTTTACTCAGAAAACGGTCTTGAAGAAGCTGGGAGGACGTGAGGCAAATATCAGTATAGCGTCAGTTGCGGGGGATGTTGAAGGAGTAGACAGCCTCACTCAACTCTACACCGGGAGGAGGTTGATGGCAAGGGACACGTGGGCGGAGGACAGAGAAAGAGAGAGAAAGAAAGAGACGGGGTAGAAGAGGAGGACCGGCTGGGACGCTGGCAAAGAAAGAAGTAAAATTGGTTACGTGAGATAAGAAATTTGACAGGAAACAGAGGGGGAGAAACTGCATGGGGACGCGACAGAGCCAAAAGAACGAGTGGGTGTGTCGGAAAGTGGATTCAAGAGCAGAAGTGAGGCGGAGATTGAGAAAGTGAAAAGTCATAATCTGATCAAAACAGGAGGAACTAAACGAAAGAAAATCCCTGAAGATATTAGGGCAGTGTACGAGAGGAGAATGGGAAGGTAAATACGAGCATCGGAGGGGAAGCTGGAGAGGAAACAGGAGAGCGCTACCAAGGGATGCTGGAAAGATGTGGTTCAGAGAAATTTGGGAGAAAGAAGGGGTGAAAAATGGGTGGGATGGGCGGCAGCTGTAAGGGGCGACCGGGAGGGCAGTGAATGGAACGTGAGGGGAGCGTGAAGGGGGCGTGAGTGGTGCGCCGTGCCCCTGAGACGGACGTGGCGGAAAGGCCCAAGAAATGGAATGAATCTTCGCTCTAACGAGCATCAATATATCGGAACTTAACTTCAATCGAGGTTTTTTTCCGCTTTTTTTTGCCCAAGAGGGAATTAAAATTGGGAATTACCACAAAAGTTTAGAAGGAAAGTTCAATACTTGGAAAATTCCTACGTAAAGAGACTGGATACTAAAGGCAGCGTCTGGAAAAATGAAATACACTGCGAGTTAGTTTGGTCTGGCCTGGCTTAGCTTGCCTCGGTCTGGTCTGGTCTGGTCTGGCGAGGGCGGCGCTGGTGGTGGTGAGCGAGGCTGTATTTAGCTAAATTAATGGGTTCCGTCTTTTATAATAGCACACTCCATTAACTAAATAGACGTTATGGAGTTGAGGAAAAGTTTGGAGTTTTGATATTAGCAGCGTGATTCTTGTCTTTACGAGTCTGGGAGTACTCGTAGTGTGATTTTATTCATGTATTTTACTCCTTCTGAGGGAATTAGCCTAGCCAGGTAACGCGGCGGTTGTGAGAGCGCCGTGATTCCCGCCACAAACTCGCCGCTGCAGCACAAAACACGCCCGGCTCGTAGCAAGTACGCGGCGCGGTGTGCTTCATCAGCCATTTTCATTTCGAAATTCTTCTCTCGTTTATTGGCGACCTAAACAACGCGAAACGAGGCAATTTTACTCTCCCAAATACCTCATAATTACCACAGATGACTACTGTCTCAGGGGCCTGTGTCAAGGAGGCGGGCAGCTGCAGTGCGTGTGCTTCTCGCTGCTTGTTTTCCCACTAACACGGCCGCCGCTGAGCCCGCTGCGGCCTGCAATGCGAGGCTCCATGACGCTTAATGCCTGGAGCGTCGATGCGAGAGGAGTCTGTGGGGAGCCTGGGTGTTCACTTTGCATCATGTTCTTATAAGTTCATCTAAAAGGTCTCTCTGTCTCCTCTTCATGAGAATTGGACCTTCAACAGGGGAAAAGCTGGAGGTAATGATGGCCTCATTCATGTAGCTCAAGGACTGGTGGGGCCTCTCAATCCCAGGCCTCGACATGTGCAACAGAGTGGTCAGTTCTCTTCTCTGCCGGTTTAAACCTTTCCAGGCACTGTTGGCCGGCACACATTGAAGACTACGTGAGTCTAGCAACTGGGATTCCGCTTAGAAAAATCTTGATTGAGAACCGAGAATCAAAACCATGGAATTATAGATACGAAGAGCTACCAACCTTCCGTGAGATAAATGATTACTTAAGATATAATAAATAAACCTAAACAAAGTTATTCTTGTATCTTTAAGATATACGTATTTTTCCTTTCCTTCTTTACCAAACCATGGAGTGTGTTGCGGTGGGGGCAGCGGCGCGGTGCCTCACTTCCTGCCTTGTACTGTGAGTCCCTGCCTGCATGATGACCTTTGAGGGACAGCTGCAAATGATACACTCTCCTCCAGTCACCGAAACACGAACATCGTAAAACAACACACCAAGGCTTATAGACCTACGGGAATGTTGGGACTAACACACACACACAGACACACACACACACACACACACACACACACACACACACACACACACACACAAATCTTCTCTTTCTAATTTTCCTTTGCGCATTCTCTCTCTCTCTCTCTCTCTCTCTCTCTCTCTCTCTCTCTCTCTCTCTCTCTCTCTCTCTCTCTCTCTCTCTCTCTCTCTGACAATGGCTTCAGATCCCAATACCAGCCACCATGCACGTCACGGTCAGCCACGCACACCCGAGTGACACCTTCCCACTAACAAACGCTTCCAATTTTCCTTGAGTACGAGAGGTCAGCGCGGAAGCGAGTGAACGAGGATTTCCTAGTTCGAGAAGCGGCCAGCCATTCTTCAGCCCATATTCGGAAACGCTTTGCTCTCTTGCCACGATGGAACGCTCTGCTCTCAGTACGACTGTTTTCAAGGGTCACAGATATGATTGGCCGGGTTTTCAAGATTGCTTCTCCAGTTAATAATGAAGGAATACTGTTAATCTATCAGTAAAAATCGTAGAAACAATCTTAAAAACCCGTATAGCTTCAATTAGAGCCTTTAAAAGTGGAGGTACGGGATAGAAGTGTTTTAGAATACTTGGCACACCTTTCCTGAAATCAGAAACCCCTCAGACATATTTGTGTGTCCTACAGTCAACTCAGATATTACAGTACTTAGACTCTGGGAAACCTATTCTTTTAATCCATTTTAATTTCTCGTAGGTGCTTTCAAGGTAATGGACAGTGCTTTTTTTGTCGTGAAATGTTGCATATCACAGTGAAAGGGTTAACCTCCCACGTGGTCCCAGGTAACCATTCATCACCGGGAGGGACGGGCAGGTGTGTGGGTGGTGTTGTGACAGTCCCATCTCTCCTCGACACGCGGCCACTGTATTTCGGGAAAGGCAGGCTGGCCATTTGTTATTCAGGTGCATTATCAGCGAGACACATGAAGGGAGGCGTTACCAAGACTGCTTCACTTATTGATTTTATGTGCAAAACATGAGGTGACAGGATATGCTTGCTGATATAAGAAGTTATTACACAGGTCAATTACACACTGTAAAGCGCAAAGCAGTGTCACTTCAGTTCGCGTTCACTAGTAGGAAAAATGTTTATTTAATTCAAAACAATCAAATGCACATGAAAACGTATACTTATAAATAAATATCTTTTTCTATTAATGAAATACAACAAGAGTACTCAAAAAGAATTTTCATTTACTTTCACGAAGAGCACAATGTCTGTTTACCTAAAAATCAATAAATACACATATTAATAAATAATTGCAAACATATAACTGAAAGTCCACTGAACAAGCAAAGCAGTAACAGCACGAACAAACCAATAAACAAACAAACACAGTATAATTTCACTTTACACTCACTAATGACGAAATATTTCACTTTCAAATGACAAATTAAATAAGCTAATGTGCAATAATAAATAAACAACAAACTCCATTGGATAAACACGACAGCACGAGTGAACGAGCAAACACAGCATAACTTCAATTAACGTCCGCTAATGGCAGGATGTTTGTTTACAGTCGATAACTCCCGCGAACACAATGCGCGCTCAGGTAATTTGCGACCTGAACACAGCACTAAAAAAAAAAAAAGGCAGAAAAAAAAAAAACACTAAAAACACCCACTCCTTCCTTGCACTACATGACATTAGCCAGTGACGGATTGCAGGGATTATACGAGCCTCAATTTAATCATTACGCGGGAGAGGGAAGACTTAAAAGTTCACCTGCCGGATTATTGGAGGAGGAGCGAGGCCAGGTGGGCAGTGCAGCGATTGGAACAGGCTGAAATTGGAGTATAAAAACCGAAAGTACTGTAAAGAAAGTTGGAAATCCAGAGGTTCGGTTACTGAGAGAGAGAGAGAGAGAGAGAGAGAGAGAGAGAGAGAGAGAGAGAGAGAG
>NC_087190.1:1002500-1020000 GCF_035594125.1 Scylla paramamosain | reverse complement strand
TTTACATAACCTTGGTAGCTTTATTTATTACGCTTTACTTCTCTACGTATTTGCTTCCTGAATTTTGTATCATTCACTTCATTTCTTTTCTCTCCCATTGGTTGAGGCAAGGAGATTTGTCTTCTCCGAGTATGGAGGGCAGTAACAATGGCACGACACTTGTTGCTTCTTCACCTGAGTAACAAGAGAAAATTTTACTAAGGAAAAAACCGGATTACACCCACTACATGATAAGAACTACTCTCTTGCTCTTTTGGTAGAAGCACCTTTCGATATAATGACCTAAACTTACACCTCATCAACTTCTTAATCTTAAAAAGCTCGAAGACGCTCAAAGATTAAAATACATCAGTACGGAGTGCGTCGCGGACCACTGCTGTAACTCACCAAGCCTACGACCACCAGGGAAAGGAACACAATAGCAACACGCTCTAAGAATCTCGAAACAAAGAAAAAACCCAGCTCGATTAACGCCCAGGAAATACTAACACACATAACGCACTGCCGCTTCCTGATGGTCGTTACTCCTACATTTCTTAGAACGTGATTGGCGCCACGTCCAGGGTACCCATCACCGCCGCCCGCTAACTCTGTGATGGACGCGACCTAATGGCATGGCTTCAGGATTACTCGTACCGCGCCGCCACCTGCCCGAGTCACTTGTTCCCATCGCTGTAGTACGGATGTTGCCAATTAACCATCGAAGGCAGGAAATATTGGCTTACAGAGGGTCTACAGGGGTTCTAGGTTTCAGCTGGCTTGCTCTTCTGAATTCTTTCAATGACAGGCCGTTTTTTTCATAATCAACTTTTTAAACACTTTTTGCATGTTTTGAGTACTTCTGTAACCTAACCCGACAAAAACGAACCCTTGTTTTGCCTTTTTTTGCATGTCCATGTAAACAACTTTTCACAGTGAATGTTAGTAAAGGACAACCACAGCAGCGAACAAATTAACGACAGTTTCTTTACGTCTAGTTACATATAAATGAGTTTCACAGTATTCTGTTAATGAAGGACGACTATGGCAGTAAAAAAGGCTACCGAAAGTTTCTTCACGTTTAATTTCGTGCAAATAACGGAGGTCAACACCGTAAGAAACTCTGGAAAGAAAAATACTGCCGCGGTAATTCAAGGTAATAGACCATATGGCTGAGACGAGTCCTGGCTCGCTCCACAAGGAATTCGAGCGAGCAAAGCAAACAACTCCTGCGGCTGTCCCTGAAATTGGCGAAGTCGCTACACACACAACCTGACCCAAACCAAGCGTGAGTCTGTAAACTTACACCACTCAGGCAATAAATATTAAACCGCCGCAGAATTACTTCCCCAATGCAGCTCCTGGGAACCCACATTGCCTTCCTGTGCTTGCCTTCCTCTTCCTCCTTCTTCTCCTCCTTCTCCTCCTCCGTCTCCTACCTTAATCAAACACTCAGAGATACAACCATTTTACAGCGGCCTCAGTCTGGCAAACACGCACTGCTTCACGCCTTTAAGAAAACCAAACGCAATAAACTACCTGAACCTGGATGCTTGTGTCGGGATGTAATTTAAATCCTATTAATATTTATTCACTAGAAGACTTTCCTTTTTTCATTATTATTATTATTATTATTATTATTATTATTATTATCATCATCAACATCATCATCATTACATTTTCTTTGGCTTTTCCTTCACAAAATTCACAGCCACATTTGAGAAGAAAACAACAACAACAACAACAACAACAACAACAACAACAACAACAACAACAACAACAAAACAACAACAAAATCATCACGAGCCCCCTGCACACACACACACACACACACACACACACAGCGGGGACACTCACGTTGTGGAACCACGTGACGCGTCTGGCGGGCGGGTTGGCGTGGATGGTGCAGTCGAAGTACACGTCGTCCCCCTCCTTGATGGCCTCGGGGTCCAGGGCGGGGCCGAGAGCCAGCTCCACCTCGGGCTTATCTGGCGGGGGACGAGAGAGAATAAGGTATTGATTTTGTTAATGTGTGGGAGGCAGATTGCGAACACAAGTAGTTGAAGAAAAATACCATGATGGATTCTCTTTTCCGTGTAGGTGAAAAGTAAAGGGAAGTAAAGTTAAAAGGAGTAAAGGGAAGTAAGTTAAAAAGTCTCATTCAAATACCGTACCACAGAAAATTTAGAAAAGAACAGTAAGGAGTCTTTTTTCTTACACGTGAAGGAGACAAGTGAAGAGCAAGTAAACACACACACACACACACACACACACACACACACACACACACACACACACACACACACACACACACACACACACACACACACACACACACACACACCATTCCCCTAGAAAATTGAATAAGAGTTCCAAATGTGTCAGTTAATTCAGTTCCTGAGGTATCTTGGTGCCTCCCTCTTACATGCAGTTCAAGTTAAAGAAGGAGATAGAGAGACAGGCCGAGCGTTCCAGAGTTTACCAATGAAATGGATGAAAAGTGAAGATATTGGGTAACTCCTGCATTAGTAAAGATGGATTAGTTCGTTGTGGGGTGATGAAGACTGATAGAGCAAGAAATAAGTTAATAAATGAAGTTAAAAGAGGTGGTGCAGCGTATCACGGCCGACAGGTCTCTTAATGTTTGTTCTTCCTCCTTTGCTGGTAAATAAGTATTGCTTCATTCTATTGTTGGTATCTGAAATATATTTCCAGGAAGTTAATTACATTGTTTACTGCTTCTTTTGAGTGATAATAATTGCCTTACAAATAGGAATATATTTTATGTGGTTCGTTCTTATTTAGTTCTAAGTCATATTGGTTTTCTTTGAAGTGAGTTTCCGCCTTATTTAATAACAACATAAGCAAAGTACAACCAGTCTCCAGCTTTGTGAGAATGAATAAGTTTCACGGAAATAATTCTAACCTTAACCAGAAGTTCGTGCTCCTTTGTGTACTCAAAAATAATGTGTAACTCAAACAATAATGCACCTAGACTCCCTTTCCTGCAACAACTAATAATCCACAGTCTACACACTACAGTCTCAATTCCCAGGCTGACTTCAGTGTATCTCAAAAAAAAAATAAAATAAAGAAATAAAGAAATAAAAAAAAAAAAAATAAAAAAAAAAAAAAAATAAAAATAAAAATAAAAATAAAAATAAAGAAAAAATAATGCACAAACAAAAAGTAATGTACACGCTACTGTCTCAATTCCCAGTGTGCCCTTAGTGGACCAAACCTCCTCAGAGCAAATAACTAACAGGCATCTTATGGTTAGTGTCAAATAAACTCACGTACCCTGTTCTTCCGACACTTTCCCCAAGCACTGACTCTGTACTCTGGCCGCCTCACCATTACCGGGCGCTGCTATACCACACTAACCCCGTCTTAAGTAGGGGGTACTGAGGGGGTTATTATATAAGTAAGTATATGTTATTTAGAAGACTTTTTTCACACCTCACGCATGTTCATTTTTTTTTATTTATTGTTATTATATTTTTCTTCTTTGTGTGTGTAATGATTCTCTCTCTCTCTCTCTCTCTCTCTCTCTCTCTCTCTCTCTCTCTCTCTCTCTCTCTCTCTCTCGTCCCCTTCGCCTTTCCTTTCCTCTTCCACCTCCTTGTTTTCTTTTCTGATCGTTTTCTTTTTTCTCACTCTCCTCTTCCTTGTTTTTCCTTCTCTTTCTACTCTTCCTCTTCCTCCATTTCCTTTTCGTTTTGTTTCTCCTCCTTCCCTTCCTCCTTTTTCTTCATCTTTCGCATTCTCCTCCTCCCCCTTCTCTTCCTTCTTCTTCTTCTTCTTCTTCTTCTTCTTCTTCTTCTTCTTCTTCTTCTTCTTCTCCTCCTCCTCCTCCTCCTCCTCCCTCTCTCCTCTTCCTCCTCCTCCTCTTTCTCTTCCTTCTCTTCCTTATCTTTTTTCTTCCTCCTTCTCCTCCAGACCATTAATTTAATTCCGTCCGTTCCTCTTCTTCAGCCTCTTTCCTTTCTTTCTTTTCCTACTTTAATCTTTTCTTCGCTCTTTCGTCTTTTATACATTTTTCACTGCACTTTTTCCTTTTGTCTTTTTCCATTTTTGTATATTTTTTTTATTTTTTGTCCTGTTCGTCGTCGTCTTTCTTTCCTTTTATTCTCCGGATTTTTATTTGATTTTTCAACTTTCTTATTTCATATTTTATATCTTTTTTTTCGTTTACAGTTCTTTATATCAGTTATTATGCTAAGAAACATTTTACATTTAAAGTTGATTAGTAGTTAGTCAGTCAGTCAGTCAGTCAGACAGTCAGTCAGTCAGTCAGTCAGTCAGTCAGCGAGCCAGTCATTCAGCCTGTCAGCCAGCCAGTCATTCAGTCAGTCAGTCAGTCAGTCAGTCAGTCAGTCAGTCAGTCAGTCAGTCAGTCAGTCAGCCATTCAGCTAGCCAGCCAGCCAGCCAGTCAGTCAGTCAGTCAGTCAGTCAGTCAGTCAGTCAGTCAGCCAGCTAGTCGTTCAGCCAGTCAGCCAGCCAGCTAGCCAACCAGCCAATCAGCCAATCAATCAGTCAGTCAGTCAGCCAATCAGTCAGCCAGCCAGCCAACCATAAATCCATTCATCTAACCAACCAGCCAGTGAGTGAGTGAGTGAGTGAGTGAGTGAGTGAGTGAGTGAATCAGTCAGTCAGTCAGTCGGGAGGTCAGTCAGTCAGTCAGTCAGTAGCATGTTAACTCGAAAAAGAAATAATAATAAAAAAAAAACATCACTAACTTTTCCCTGCTAATAAACATTCACAAAACACTACATCACAAAGGAACACGAAAACTAACATGATAATACCGGAGTCGTGTTACAAAGCTACAATTCTTCCTCAAGGGAACTCTGTCTTGTGTTTATAAAAGCAAGGGGAGGTTAGCCAGGCGTGTGTGTGGGACGGGCCTCTCTTTGGCTGTGTGCGTGTTTGGACAAATGCTTCCCTCTTTACCGTTTTACATCCTGACTTCAGAATGACAAGATGACGTAGTGGAAAAAAACAACATTTGCTGGAACTAAATGTCAGATGGTGAAGCGTTTGTGTGAGAAATAGAGGAATACACACGCATATAAAAAAAAAAAAATATAAAAAAATAGATAGGTAGACAGATATTTTATTGAATACAACCAGGAGTCACCTAATACATTAGATATCCATATGAAGATAAATTCACAAAGCGCACACGTACACACACACACACACACACACACACACACACACACACACACACACACACACACACAGTCATGAAAATAATATATCAAATAACAACTTAATTCTTAATGCATATTTTATCATTCCTTTTCCGACGTGATAACAAAAAAAAAAATAAATAAATAAATAAAAAAAAAAAAAAAATAAATAAATAAAAAACAATAATAATAATGGTAGAATTAATCCTATAAATAAAAAAAAAACAATGATAATAATGGTAGAATTAATCCTATTACCAGTTAACTTGAATTCATAAATAATACTCCATTATAACAAGTGACAGCTTCAGTACAAGACAAATATTTGCTGCTGTCCTGTCTCTTCTGAAGGCGAGGCATCAGGTCTGGCCAGTGTGTTGCGAGGCCAAAAGAACGAAGCTTTAATCGAGGCAACCAGGCTGTTCTTCCTTTCCTTTAGAGACTGGGACTTCAGTGGGCCTTTTTATTCTTCCTTTTCTTGCATTTGTCCACCCTAAATTTTCCTCTCCCTTTTCTATTCTATTTATTTATTTTGGTCTCCAGTTAAAAGATAAAAAGGCGCCTTACTCCCTTACTCGTTGCATAGACGATGGATAGGCAGGAGGCACCAATAGGGAGCGCTAGGTAGACCAGTTCCCTTCTCCTTTAACCTTCCCAGTCACACACACACACACACACACACACACACACACACACACACACAGAACCGCTGCCCATTCAAGGCTGGCTGAACCTTGGGCAGGGCAGTCACCTGAGAAAATCCCAACTGCATGCTGGGATCGGAACACGGGACTTCCTGCATTGTAGTCAGCCGCTCTCACAGGAACCACAGCACTTTCTTTCAAATTTCCGTGTAGTAATGTCAACTTTTTCTGCTGTCTAGTGGTGCATTTTTCTTGATTTTTTTTAAAGGTTTTTGGATTGGCCGGAATATTAGTTGATGCTTATACTGTATCAAAACTATCACCGTAAGTTTCAATGCTCGAGATCTCGTTGCAAAGGCCGGGAAAATGCTGTAAAGGTTGAATAACTCCTGCATCTACTGACATGTGTGTGCTTCCGAGACAACCCTAATGACGCGACACATCTTACCGGGAAAATAAGTTGTGTCAAATGCTGGTATATACGTGTTTGCTGGTAATATATAATGGGTAATTCCTAGTGTCTACTTCTTTACGTTACTGAAGAAATATATGCATTGTTTTCTTTGATGACACTCAAGTTCAAATATACAAGAAACTACCATGATAACGACTAGATAGCATTTGATACAGGTTCCTTTCTGAATGTTGGTAATACTCGTACAAGAAGAGTCATTATTATCATCTGTTCCGCGACACTGCTCAAGAAATAATTATACTGTTATCGTCTTAATGGTATTTTAATGCCTTCAGAGATACACACGCTTCGTTCCTCTCTCCGTTGCTAGTAATACACTTTTGCTTCAATTTATTCTGCTATATTATCAACGAAATAATTGTATTACTTTTCTTTCTTTGTTTCTTTCTTTACTTTCTGTATTATATGATTCGATTCGACTTATTTATCTTATTTTATTTTATTTATTTATCTATTTTTTTGCGGCGTCACACAATACAACCCCTTTTTTCTTTTTTAATCAACATGAAATCAGTCAACCAAACCATCAATCACTTATATTCTTAATTATGAAACACGCACCACCAGAACACTCAGCAAACCCCCTCATAACACTGCTCTCCTAAACCCCGACAGCAGCATCACCTGGCTGTCCGTGACACTTTCTACCTGCCCTGGCCAGCGCTGCACGGGTTGTATCACAGCCGAGCGCCGCTTTAGAGACGCAACTTCTATCGGTCGCTGTTAATACTTTCCGCACGGCTAAGCGTTTCCTACAGCTCATCACAACAACTGATTGCACACATGCCTGATGCGGGGCCAGCGCCGCGGAAATGGCAAAGGTAAGTGTATTGACATGATTTACATAAATATTTCAATACCAGATCACGTCAGGATTAAAATAAAGGTGTGCAATGGAAAGTTGACCTGACAGGACAGCTTGTGGCAGACTAATACTGCTGCTGGTGCTGGTGCTGGTACATCCTGTGTGTGTGTGTGTGTGTGTGTGTGTGTGTGTGTGTGTGTGTGTGTGTGTGTGTGTGTGTGTGTGTGTGTGTGTGTGTGTGTGTGTGTGTGTGTGTGTGTGTGTGTGTGTGTGTGTGTGTGTGTGTGTGTGGTTTTCCTTGGTCTTAATCCCGTGATGAGCTCACGACCGCCAGCTGGTGTTTGCCCGGAAGGACCCTACATCTCACAGAAACCGAGCGTCTTTTATTTATTTATTTATTTATTTCTATTCGTTACCACATCTGTTTAGAAAAGAGGTCATCCAGTGAGTGAGGCAGCAATTGGTGAAACGTCTGGCGTCCAGCGATCCAGTACTTCTGTTCACTAAATGTACATAAATCAGTCTCTGCATGATGTCCTCCATCTCAAGAAAACACAAGGGAACTCCGGGCAATTCACCTTATGTGTACAAATTCTACTCGTATTTCACTACTGGCCAACTGAACAGTTATAAATCGCTTGCTGCCTGTGTGAAAGGAAAGGGTGGCAACACACACACACACACACACACACACACACACACACACACACACACACACACACACATTCCAATCCCTTGCTCAATGAGGACAACAACCATTCGTTGTCAGTGGAGCGAGAAAAAAAAATCCTTGAAGACCAGAGCTGGGTTCGAACCTACTGTCGAATGGCTGGCGAAGTGAGTGTGTGTGTGTGTGTGTGTGTGTGTGATGAGCCGTGTGTGTGTGTGATGAGCCGTGCGTGCGTGCGTGTGGGAACATTAGGAGTATACCCGTGTCCAAACTACTCATGGAACGTGACAGAGCGAACAAAGACGCAGTAACGACCACCTTCTCGCTACACAAACACAGCTGCTAACATTACGTGCTGAATAAACTCCACGTGACAGGCAGCGGGTCATCAATATCTCAATGACGGTGACCTCTCAGCCAAATCAGACTAGAGCAGGACATGGCAAACCAGTGGAGGAGTATTCAAATATTATAACTGTTCTGTTCCTTGCGTGTCGGGTAGAAGGAAGGCAGCGTGTCAGATTACTTCCCCGTTATAAATGAAGGCTAATCACTGTAACCTCACATTTATAAACATGAGATTAAGGTAATGTATGAAGGAATCTTGCAGGAAGTTCACGCGAGTAGCAAAGTATTAGGTTGTAAAAATGTGACGGAAATTGAGATATAGTGAAAAGAAATAGTGATGGAAATTGTTGTGCAGGAAAATGGTGTTATATGAAGGACTGTGCAAGAAATTTAGTCTAGTAAAAATAAGTAAATAAATAAATAAAAAAAATACAATGTTGGAAAAATGTGGCAGGAAGTGAGTTGTGTGGATGAAGTGGTGGAGAAATTCTGAAGGGTGTCATTATTAAAGTAATTGCCGTAAAATATGAAGAACTGCTGCAAGAAATTCAGGCCAGTGGCAAAATATAACGTAAAAATGTGACGGGAAGTGACTTACGAGGATGAAGTAACGAAGAAAAACTGAAGGATGTAATTATGAAGGAAATTAGTGTTATATATGAAGAAGTTCTCGCAAGAAATTCACGCAACTAACGAAACATTAATCTCACCGGAGAAAGTAAGGAACATAGACTGAAAGAAGTATTAAAAGTAAGAAAAAAGAAAAAAAAAAACAGCGCAATGAACAAAGGTCTTCCGAAAAAAATAAAAATGAAAACAGGAAAAAAGTAAGAAAACAAAAGGATAAAAATAAACACAGACTAAAGGAAGTTATACAATCAAAAATAAAAAAAATGTAATGAAAAAAAAGAAAAAAAAAAAGAAAACACACACATAAAGAAGGAAGAAAGATTACGATAACTGAATACTAGTGAGAATAAAATAATGAAAAATATAATAGCGAAAAAGGCAGCTCTTTCTCCATTCCCTACTCTCGCCTTCCTCTCTCTGTGTCTCAAATAACTGGCCTTTCCTGAATCGTCATAAGGAGATCAGCGTCATGAAGGAAGGTGTTCTCTCAAGATATGAACTCAAGTAACAAAACACTGGAGTAAAACTAGCAAAAATAACACGGTAAATAAACGACTTAGAATGACATAATGAACAAACAGGATTAACGTCACAATAACGTAAAACACTAATAGGTGAACAACACACGCGAGCCAAAGCAGCAGAAATATCAAGGTGGATAAATGACAGTGAGGACAAAGTAGTGAACAAACGGATTAACGTAAAATAATGGGAAAAGTAACAGATTAACACAACACATGACAACATTCCGGCAACAAAAAGGTAAATGACAAAACACACACACACGTAAAGACAATAAACACATTACGGCAACTGAACAATTGTGAAGAATATTCAACAAAATACAATAATGGGGATAGATTAACAGATTAACGCAACTTATGGTAGCGTTCTGGCAGCAAAAAAAAAAAGAGTAACAAAACACAGAAATAAAGACAGAAAAAAACATATTCCAACAACTGAACAATTGTGAAGAATACTAGACACGTAACAGTAAAGAAGAAAACCAACAAATTATCGAAATATATTATAGCTTTCTAGCAACAAAAAGAATGTGAGTAACAAAACACACACGGTAAAAAAAGAGTACACATATTCTAGTAACTAAATAACTGGGATGAAAAATACTAAGCAAACGTTAAAGGAAGTTTTTAGAAAGAAAAGTAATGCAATTTATCACAGTGTTCCGACAAGAAATGCAGAAAAACAACAAGACACGCGAGTGAAACAAAACAAAACACACACAAAAAAAGATAATAATAATGATAAAAATACCAGGATAAGTAAAAAAAATAGCCTTGAGGGTGAAGTAATGAGGAAAATTTTACGTAATATATTTTAGAAATTAGCGTAAAGTAGGAAGGCGCTGAGGCAAGACGTTCACACAGGTATCAAGACACGTAGCCATAAAAGATACCTCGGTCAATTAACTGTGAGAATAATGAAACAAAAAGACTAACGTAGCGGGAAAGTAAAGCACAAGTAAATTAAATGAACATACAAGAAAAATTCCTCTAACAAAACCAGAAAAGAAAGAAAAACACCAGTAAAAAATGTGATACTAAATAAATAAATACAACATATAAAATAATAATAACAAACACCACACCGTAAAAATAATAATGAGGATAAAAATAACGAACAAACACTGAATGAAATTTTTATCAACCAGATTACCGTAATGTAGGAAGCCATTTACCTCAACAAATACACACCAGTAACAAAACACGCGAGTAAAAAAGTATCACACTCACTACAGGAACGCGAGGGAGAAGCACTGGACACAAAGCACTGGACACACACACACACACACACACACACACACACTGGCGAGAATTATTATAAAGGCAATGAGCGTAATGGAGGAATACGTTCTCGCGGGATGTGCAGATAAGTTAACTGAACACACACACATGAACACACACATACATAAACAGCAGACAAAACAATGCAAAATAATAAGAATAGCATAGCCAACAATAAACAAACAATTACTTAGTCCTCTTATTTTTCACTTATAAACATATTGCTTTCTTGTATTACCGGGTGATCTAATAAGGGACAATACAGGAATATAACAGCCGCACATCCTCCACCAATGGGATCTCTGTTCACCTTCCTACCGGCTTCATTATTTCAGCAAGGAACACGAGCCTGCCTCACTCACCGATGCTCATTATGTTTACTACACAACCAACTCGCTGCATGACCTAAATTGGGCGCTACACACACACACACACACACACACACACACACACACACACACACACACACACACACACACACACACACACACACACACACACACACACACACACAAGAGAGAGAGAGAGAGAGAGAGAGAGAGGAGAGAGAGAGAGAGAGAGAGAGAGAGAGAGAGAGAGAGAGAGAGAGAGAGAGAGGAGAGAGAGAGAGAGAGAGAGAGAGAGAGAGAGAGAGAGAGAGAGAGAGAGAGAGAGAGAGAGAAACAGACAGACTGACAGACAGACAGACAGACAGACAGACAGACAGACAGACAGACAGACAGACAGGGCCACAAACACAGGCAGGCAGACAAATAAAAAGACAGAAAAACAGACACAGAGAGGGACACACAGACAGAGACAGAGGGACGAAGGCAGGCGGAGATACACAGACACACACACAGACACACAGGCAGACGGAGGGTCCAGTCACATCGAGCCCTCCCACTAGCAACCTTGACCAAACTCGCTTCACTTTCTCATAATCCCAACCTTTCCTGACTTAAATGAATCAACCAGCAAGTTTCCAGACACGGGCATCAGACAACCTCCCTCACTCGTTCACTGTACCTTATAATATTAAATACAGGGGCAACATATGCCTTACATTTTCTTGTATATTTTCAGTCTTAGGCTTACCTCGCGCGGTGGATAGAATATTGTAAAAGTGAATTGAATTAACTGGGGTACGTGAGGCCAGGAAGTGTATTATTTTATTACTGGAAGGTTTATAGGGTTGTAAGTTTTCTTCACACGCGAGTTTCCAGGCCAGGGCAGAGGAGTTACTCTCTTGAATGAAGGAATATAAGAACATAAAGTTTGGACTCGCTGACTGCTTTTGTATCTCCCCTTACCTTTGACAAACTATTTTAACAAGAAGGGTTTTAAGACAGTTCTTTAGTTTGGTTAATTCTTCTGGTCCTTCTCTTTAGGGATTGGCATTCACAGCGCGGTTTTTTTTTTCTTTTTTATCTACATCCTTTAATCCTTGGCCAGAACCCCTCTTGCATTAAAACAGTAAAGAAAGCAAGGGACGCTGCAAGAAGCCATCAGGCCTACACGTGGCAGCCCCCCTATATAAAACATACCTACCTATTACAACTAATCACCCTTATCCATAAATCTATCTGACCTTTTAAAGTTCCCTAATTACTCAGTCCTAGCGACCTAATTACTGAGTTTATTCCATTCATCTACTACTCTATTTAAAAACCAAATTCCTTCCTGTCTCTTTCTTAAATCTAACCTTATCAAGCTTGAACCAATTATTTTTCGTCCTATCCTGATTACGGACGCTGAATATACTGAGCGAAGAGAGTCGGGAAGTAAAAATAAGAGAGTCTGAAGTGTGTGGTGATGTGATGCAAGTATTAAATGGCCTAAAAGATTCAAGAAAATAGATTTATCATACTCGTAAATTTTTCTGACCTTTTGGGAACACAGTTGAGCGGATCTCTCTCTCTCTCTCTCTCTCTCTCTCTCTCTCTCTCTCTCTCTCTCTCTCTCTCTCTCTCTCTCTCTCTCTCTCTCTCTCTCTACTAGTCTCGCTGATACGTAATATAACTAATTAATTAACTGACTAACTGACTACCTAGCAAACTAAATAAATGACTAATCAACTAACCACATAAATAAATAAAAATGAGGTTCTTTTTGTCAGGAGGTACCAATTCCTAAAGGGGAAAGTCTTATGTTCTTAAAAAGTAAAAGGAATCGTGACGTAAACCACAAAAATATTCCCTTACACTTTAGATCTCCACCAAGTTTAACATTCCCTCAGTTAGAGCACCAGCAGAAACCTAACAGAATAATATACAGTCCTCCAGCATCAGCCTGAGTCACCCTTCCTCCTTCCCCGCTCATAAACCATTACTCGTGGCAGCGTTACGACCAATTATGGATCTGAAGCTCGACAGAAGAGACGAGGCTGGCGGATGAAGAGAAGCAGGGATTGAATAAGAGATGACGTGTGGGAGAGATGTCTGAGTGGAGCACGAGGAGGACGACAGCTTGTGGACGAGGAAGAGGAAGAGGATTTGGAGGAGCTGGAAGATAGCAGGAGGAGAAGACGGAGTAGTAGTAGTAGTAGTAGTAGTAGTAGTAGTAGTAGTAGTAGTAATAGCAGTAGTTATTCTTGTTGTATCAGTAGTGATAATAGAAGAAGAAGACGAAGAACAAGGACAAGAAGAACAAGAGCAGGAACAAAAACAACAAGAACAAGAACAAGAGCAAAAAGAACAAGAAAAACAAGAAACACCACCACCACCACCACCACCACACCCATGCCCCCACAAACACCGCAACCCTTCACTCACTACCCGTCCCTCACGCGTCAACAGAGTACTCACATCTCACACTGAGCAGCACGGAGTCCTCTATCTCTGAGTGTGGCAGGGACGGGTTGGCAGCACTGCAGCGGATGTGGCGGCCGTCGTCGTGGCGGGTGGGGCGGAAGACGATGGAGCCCGTGGTGACATTGCCGTTGTTCATGTCCTGGTGAAGGAAAGGCTTTGGGGTCAGCGTTAGATTGATTAGTTTAACAAGTGAAGGCGCCGAAACATCGCGGTCATGTGGCGCCGCTACAAAATGTTCAAAGCAACTAAGATGGCAGGTTAAAATAGTGAGAGTAAATAACTAAAGTGTGGTAGGGTAAAAATAGTAAAAATCCTTAAAAATGCATCGGGTCAGAGTAATGTGTGGGGATGAAAGGAATGTTACTTAGGCCATTATTCTGAAAGGCTTTGCTCTCTCATCGCGACTATCTTCAAAGGCCACAGAGATAATTAGTCGTGTTTCTCCTGGTAACAATGCAGAAATTTTGTATATCTGTCACTAGAACCATAAAGAATACCATGTAAGTGTACTATATAAGGCGGTGACGGCGCCCTCTCAATCGGTTCCCTTGAAGAAGCAGATAGCGAAACTAGTCTGGAAATAAACTTACGTCACTGCCGTTTTTTTCTTACACCTTCCTCCACTTGTCCAAAATGTCTCAACATAAAAAATACCTTTAAAAACCAGTGTAGCTTCAAGTAGAGCCTTTGAATGTAATGGAGGTGCGGGTAGAAGAGTTTCAGAATATGGCCCAAGCTCCTGAGAAGAGTAAGGGAAGGCTTACTGTGTGAGTGACTTCTGTGATATTGCGCGCTCCTCTCCACCAGGTGATACGTGCTGGCGGCCGTGACCCCACCGCTCTGCACACCAGCTCCACGGGCCGCCCCGCAGACAGCGTGCCCACGTCCCCCACGATATCCACCGATAGTGGCTTGACTGTGGGCAGGAAAAGAAAACTGATAAGGATTATGAAATTATGAACATTCTCTCTCTCTCTGGGTTTTGAAAATTCTCTCTCTCTCTCTCTCTCTCTCTCTCTCTCTCTCTGCAAAAAAGCATCAGACCTACTCATGGCAGTCTCTGTATAAAACATGCCTGTCTATTTCCACCTTTCATCCCAATCCATGAATTTGTTTATTTTTTTAGTTCCCTAATAACAACATGATTACTAGGTGTTGTCCATTCTTATACCACTGTATGAGAACCAATTATTTCCCATTTCTTTCTTAAATCTTACTTTTATCAAGCTTGAACTCGTTTTTTCTTGTCCCGTGTAGCTCAATTTAGCTTTTTATATCGCGGAAAAGGATTTAATCAAGTGGGTACATGTCAGAGCTTGTAAAGAAATTAAGAAAATTACTTTACAACAAAATAACCTTTATACTGGAGTAAGTTTTTATCTGTCTTTGTCTCTCGATATTGGACCTGCAATCTAGTTTACTTCATTACTTCATAACAAACTTTTTTTTTTTTTATACTATACTACTTTTTTATTTTTATCTTTGTCTTTCTCTCAACATGGGAATCAGCAATCTACTTTACTTTCATTACTTTATACCAAACTAAATCTTTATATAACACTAATTTTTATGTGTCGGTCTTTTTTCCTTTCTCAACACACAAAAATCAATCTAGCTTACTTTCATTACTTAACAACAAACTTAACAATCTTTATACCACACATACTAATTTTTTATATCCTTGTCTATCTCTCATCACGTAACCAACAATCTAATTTTCTTTTATTACTTTACAACAAACTCAATATTGTTTAGAGTGTACAAACGTCTTTCTCTTTCTCTCACCACGCCACCAGCAATCTAGTTTACTTTCATTACTTTCCCCACCTTGCATCTTTACTCCCCGGCCCGTCTCCATTTACGTGTATTAATAAAGGCAGACACGGGGCAGCGCGGGAACCAGCGGGAGGCAGCGGGAGGGCGGCGCATGCATGGTACCTGCCCCTCGGTGCCCCGCCACGCACCACCAACACTGCTGCCTCCTTCCGCTAAATTAAACTCCAACAAACAAAGAAAGAAAGGTTCTCTCTCTCTCTCTCTCTCTCTCTCTCTCTCTCTCTCTCTCTCTCTCTCTCTCTCTCTCTCTGGTCATTTTTAAAGATTGAATTAAACTCATACAAGGAAATCTCTCTCTCTCTCTCTCTCTCTCTCTCTCTCTCTCTCTCTCTCTCTCTCTCTCTCTCTCTCTCTCTCTCTCTCTCTCTCTATCCCCTTTCCTGCCTCCCTACTAACACACAACGCAAATATCCCTCTGTAATCATATCCTCTATCAAAATACAAGCACGAAATTAGCAGCAAGTCTTCAGCCAGTCACCATCCCCTTCACACGATAAGGAAATCAGTGGTATATTAAATCTACGCCAGTACTTCTAAGAGAGGGGAAGGGAAGGGGCGGCGTGTGTGGGTGTGTTTGTGAGGAGAGTAATCGTGCCTGAATTTATCTAGGGAATGAAGACTGATCCCCGTGTATTTAGCAAGGGTGAGGCGGAGTGGTGCAAGGGGAGAAAGGAACCGCTGCTGTTTAGGTTAAATCAATACCAGATGGGAGGAAGTATTAGAAGATACACGAGAGGAGCGGAGAGCGCCGTGGTGTGGCACGGGGTATTAGTACAAGGGATGAAAAGTAAGTGGCCAGAGCAATGATGGACGGGAGGGCGCAAGAAAGGAAATGAAGCAAGGTAAAGAGGTGGGCTAAGGAATGTGTGTGTGTGTGTGTGTGTGTGTGTGTGTGTGTGTGTGTGTGTGTGTGTGTGTGTGTGTGTGTGTGTGTGTGTGTGTGTGTGTGTGTGTGTGTTTAGCATGTTTCGATGTTTTTTGTATTTTATGGGAGATTATTTGCTTTTATTTCTTTATTTATCTATTCATTTGCTTATTTTTATTTGTTTTTATTGTTGTTTTATCTTGCCAATGTTTGTGTGTATGACTGCTCGTTCCTGCTCGTTTATCATGCTTTGATCTTTGAAAGTTTACAAGTGGGACTGGCGCTGCTTGTTCATTGTGATATGTCAGTAATATTGTGGACTGCAGTATTATTGTTTTTTATTTAGTAACAATCACACGCTCCCTAAATTACGTATTTGAGTCATATACTTTAATGTAAGACTTGTCAATAAACTACTACGACTACTATTACTACTGTGTGTGTGTGTGTGTGTGTGTGTGTGTGTGTGTGTGTGTGTGTGTGTGTGTGTGTGTGTGTGTGTGTGTGTGTGTGTGTGTGTGTGTGTGTGTGTCCACCTATGACTGTGATTGTGCCTACTTTCTCAAACATCGCAATGCCTGACGTGTTTAATAGCGGGATTCTTAAGACTCTTAATTCCCTCAGGTGAGACAATTTTGCTTGGAATGTACTTGCATGTGCGTGTCATCTTGCTCATGTTCATCACTGGTGGAGGGTCGTTATTGCCTCTAAGGAGGACACATATAACAGACATTTCAGTGTAACAGATGGAGACAAATGCTTCCTTAATTAGATTTATGTTGAGGGGAAGATGGTTGTGCCAGAAACAGATTGAAGAATGAGTAGAAATATATCACAGAGAAGGAATTGTGATTATATTTACGCACGATCCACTGTTATGAACATTTATATACACTCATGACGTAGATGCTATTCACGTTCACAGTGCAAGCAAAACAGACGTCTCGTAGCAATACATTCATAGATAAGCGAGCGTTTTCACAGACCATTTGTATTTGCTTATAAGGTTAAGACGTAATACAAATTCTTAAATATACTACAATAAGATAAATGCTTCCCTAATTATTCATATTGAAGGTAGGACCGGCGTGTGTCATAGAAACAAATTGACGGATGAGCCTTTGTCTATCACAGCAGAGGGGATTGTGACTGCATCCGAGTAACACACATACATTACACATTTAACACTTCTCCTGCTATTTGCCATGTTTTTTCCTACCTACTAACCACTCTGAGACATTTCTTTATATTTCTTTATTCTATATTTCAATCAGTCACAATTATTTCGTCGCCTAACCTATCACATAGTAATGAGACCTTATACAAGTTATGAAAAAAAAGTTTAAATAGCGCTAAAAATATAATAAAATAATGTACGAGTATACAACACACTACAATAAACGTCTTTTTTAATTAATCTACGACTACCTCTAAGCATTATACTACTGGAAATTG